>NC_072436.2:20956439-21259469 GCF_028878055.3 Symphalangus syndactylus | reverse complement strand
TAACTGAGAGCATTGATGCAGGGACATCAGTTACTTGGACCATGTTTGTAGACTGCCATCCATACTGCCTGACAAGTGGTATGTGTTTTATAAATGAGTTATCTTATGAATACTTTCATCCAAAAATATGTCAATAACATGGAAGAAAAGACATGTTTACTAGGGATCAATGGGCTTCTGAGATACCCTTAGAGAGCTATACATTATACTGCCTACTTTCTGAATAAACACAAGCATCTCTTCCAAATATGAATGGTATAGAAACATTGGTATTTAAATGTATGCATTCAGAATAAACTGTGTTGCTGAATTATATTCGGTATTTACTGCTTTAATCTAGTTCCCCTTCACTTATTGGAGACATTAAATGTAGATTAAGGACACAGACTTGGGAACTAAATTTTCTGGATTTAGATATTGGCTAACTTTTTAGCAATATGAGACATAGCAGGTACTTAATTCTTTGTGTCTCAGCATCCTCATCTGTAAAATGAGAGATATTAATAGAATGTAACTCATATGGTTTGAATGAGAATTAATGAGTGTATGTGTATCTAGCATTTAGGCCAAAACAGTGCCTATCACAGAGTGAGCATTAACTCTTAGCTGTTATAATTATTTACAAGTGACTCTGAATCATCTAAATGTGAATTGGATTATTCATAGATAACCGAGCATGCTTTAGTAATGTTTTCTCCATGTTTCTATTTAATGTTTTTATAGAATTCAAATTCAAATTTTAATATTAATTGATAATCTTAGTGTTCAATAATAGACTAGTAGTATTGAAAAGAGGGACCTTATTTCTAAATATCAGCTCTAGAATAATTACCTCATTTTTAAGTTCTCACAATGATTGATTTTCTGAGAATACGGAGCTGGTGAATTGGCTGCCTAGAACTAGAATATTGGTCTTGAAACTTCTAATTTGGTGTAACGTATTCATTTCCCACTACATGCATTACTCATGAATGAATACATGAAATGAATACATTTAATTAGTAATTGAATAAGTGCAGAAACTTCAACGTTAAAATGTTGTTTTTTTTTAAGGTGTTGGTTATGGAATAATTGGGAGATACAAAGTTGGCTGCCTATATTTTGTTCTTAATTTGGGGAAGGCTTAATTGAGACTTGAACTTAAATTTGAAAAACTTTTCATTTCAAATTTGCCATAATTTATTGTCTCTCTAATGTAGGGTTTAAACATTTTTGACCCTTCTAAGCTGACCTTTGGAATTCTTTAAAAACACACATGTAGATGTTGGGGTGGCTTGATGTCCCAGTGCCTTGGATCTTAGAAAGGAATTCATGTTTTGAAATAAATATGATCCTTGTTTTAAGTTTGTTTTGGACTTAAAGGTCATTCTGCAACAAATTAGTTCACAAAGATGACATAACACCAAAGCAAATACGGCAACTGGAGCAGAATTTGAGCTTCTGAACAAAAATTCAAATTAGCCAAAATAAAATACAATAAAAAAGTTAAATTGAAAGTGAGTGGATAGTACACATGGCCTCAGTTCCAGATGTCCCTTTAATGATTTCAAGGTGACATTCTGTGACTGACTGAAGTGCCAGGTTAAGAAGTCAGTGTCCATAAGACATTGTCAAAAATCCCAAGCAGAGTCTCATACCAAAAGATCAGTTCTTTTGAAAGAGAGCTTTTCACTTGTTTTGAAGTTTCTGAACCCGTGAAACCAACCAAGGTGGGGAATCTGGGCTCTTTTTCCCCCACCGTCTTTACCCCATCTGAATTGAATTGAGTGTTTCTCTAGGACTGCTTCCACAGTGAGGTAAACTCCAGGGCAGAGGGGCTGCTTTAAAGCAAATGAGGCCCTTAATTTATCATAAAAATGAAGACTAGTTGTTAAGGTTTTATTGGATTACAATAAAGGCTCCTAGCACTAGGAGTCTGTGGTTTGATTCCCGGCATCACTGGGGGAGCTTGAAATCATAACCACAGATTATAGCAATGAGCTTCCAAATTTCCATATCCTAAGCAAAGATGCTGCTTTCCTGGAGCTGATGTGGAATTACATGCTCTGTGATTTTAGGATATGTATTGGAAAATTTTCTGTTTGGATATCATTTCAGGAGGGCTGTGATTCTCCAATCACCTCTGTGGTCACAGCTTCAACGTTCTTAAAAAAAGAAAGAAAAATAATAAAGCAAAATGAAACAAAAGATGATTGTTGTAACTCCCTTGATTCTGTCCTCTTGCACAGCTCGCATGTTTTCATTAATTTTTTTTTCTTTCAGTGAGTTCAGTAAAAGTTCTTACCAGGCCATTTTAGGTTGTAGCAGTAGCTTAAGCAGATCGTTTAGGTCTACCTCTCTTCCCAAACTCTGTATGATAAGATTGTGTTTTCTGCATGTTCCCGCTCATAGGTGGGAATTGAACAATGACAACACATGGACACAGGAAGGGGAACATCACACACTGGGGCCTGTTATGGGGTGTGGGGAGGGGGGAGGGATAGCATTAGGAGATATACCTAATGCTAAATGACGAGTTAATGGGTGCAGCACACCAACATGGCACATGTATACACATGTAACAAACCTGCACATTGTGCACATGTACCCTAAAACTTAAAGTATAATTTAAAAAAAGATTGTGTTTTATCAGATAAATAGACTTTAAAATCTGCCCTCTCTCATGTAAATTGTACATATATATTAAAATTACATACACATGTATAAAAATCAATACATCTACATATATGCATATACCATATATATAACTACAATTATATATTTAGTGATATGTATGTGTATATATTTATATACTTTTTTGGCCTGGCAGAGAGACCATATTGGAGCATATTGAAATGAAGGAATGGGCAAGTGGAAGATATTGCAGGTGATTCATGACTATCTGAGGCCAATGGTGTGGGCGGTAAAATAATTTACCAAGACAGTTGTAGGTAAAGTAAGATTTATTGGCCGGGTGCGTTTGTGGCTCATGCCTGTAATCCCAGCACTTTGGGAGGCTGAGACGGGTGGATCACGAGATCAGGAGATCGAGACCATCCTGGCTAACACGGTGAAACCCTGTCTCCACTAAAAACACACAAAAAATTAGCTGAGCGTGGTGGCGGGCGCCTGTAGTCCCAGCTACTCGGGAGGCTAGGGCAGGAGAATGGCGTGAACCCAGGAGGCGGAGCTTGCAGTGAGCCGAGATTGCGCCACTGCACTCCAGCCTGGGCAACAGAGCGAGACTCCATCTCAAAAAAAAAAAAAAAAAAAGAAAGAAAGAAAAAGAAAGATTTATTAAAGTATGAAAATATGGTGAAAGGGTGCAATGGGCAGATGAGTAAGAGAGAGGCTGACTGTGAGGAGACGAAGGCTTGCTGGGGATTTTATAGGATGGTGCTGTGTGCTGAAGAGGGCTTTGTGCAATACTGATAACGCCAAGGTTGCAGTGAGCTAACTTTCAATTTTCTATCAGCCGTGGGTTTGGTGATAGCTGGGTGCTGGAAGATGGTGAGTTATTTGTGCAGGAGGGCATGTAATGGACCATGAAGAAAGGCAAGACAGACTCATAGCCTATCTGCTTTCTCTTTTTGCTTTTCCTTGGTCCCACCAGCCTGATTTTTTTTTTTTTTCCTAATTAGGACTCCACAGAAGATATAAACAGATACATTTTATTTTTCTTCTTGTAGGATATATCTGATTGAACTGGTAAGGAAAAATAATGTCAATTTGAGTTTCTTTCTTTCTCAGATTCATTGGCACATATACATGTACTTAACCGAATGGGAACAAAACCTATAAAAACTCATACACACCCATCATACTGCCTGAATCTCCTGGCTGTATTTGTTCTTCATTATCTAGCCTCAGAACTATCCCAACATTATAGGAAGCCTTGTCTTCCTTTTCACAGTCGGAGAGAAAAGCGTTGAAGTGTTTGGGAAGGAGAATCAGTGCCTAGGGTTTTGTCTTTTGCCTGGTCCATTGACAGTTTCCATTTTCTTCCTCCACTTCTGAATATGAGCAAATCATTCGGTGTTTTCTCTGCATAATTAAGGTGCTCTTTTCCAAAAAAGCATTAATCACAGAAAACTCAGACTTAAACAATAAGGAAGTATCTTATCTCACAGAAGTGGAAATCCAGGAATAGTGTCCTGGGGGTACTTTCACTAGTGGCTCAATAATGCCACCAAGGACTTTGACCGATTGGATTTTTGTTTCCAAATTTTTATTTCTTCTCTGTAAGAGGATTAAATGTTTCTGCCTATGGTCACATGACTTGCCCTGTCCTTATGGGAAGAGGATTCTCCACTCTCCTCACTCCCCCATCCACCCCCTTACCCGTCATCTTATTGACTTTGGGCTTAGCCCATAACATGCTCTGGACAGTAGGGAGAGAGCAAGCATGACACATCCACGTAGAAAGTTTTCAGGAGTAGGTTGGCTCCAGTTCCCTTTGCAAGCTGCTGCCTTCCGACTTCTGCCAAATGTTTCCACTCTTAAGGAAACACAGAATGAGACAGCCCCTTTCTGCCTCTGGATATTGAGAGCAGCAGGTCTCAGTAGTGGCTGCTGCTTAGCCTGGGTCTGAAATGAGAAGACAATGGGGGATGATTGGAGGCCGGAAGTCCCACAGCCCTCACATGACAAAGGGAAAGAAAAGTGTGTAGTGTGTTGCCTTAAGCCACTAACATATTAGGGCTGTTTGTGGTTGCAGGAAAAGCTAATTTTAGAATCCAGTGTTCTTCCATACTTCCATCTCTGTCACTGCCAGTAAAGCCTGCTTTCTAAAGCTCATTTTCCTTGTGGTGGGAGAAGGGCAGGAGCAGATTCAAGCCATCACCTCCAGATGTGACAATAGCCAGAGGCAGAAAGGGGCTGTATTAGTCTGTTTTCACGCTCTGGTAAAGACATATCCTAGACTGGGAAGATAAAGAGGCTTAGTTGGACTGACAGTTCCACATTGCTGGGGAGACCTCAGAATCATGGCAGAAGGTGAAAGGTGCTTTTTACATGGTGGCAGCAAGAGAGAATGAGGAAGAAGCAAAAGCAGACACCCCTGATAAACCCATCATATCTCTTGAGACTAATTCACTCTTATGAGAATAGCATGGGAAAAACCAGCTGCCATGATTCAATTACCTCCCCCTGGATCCTTCCCACAGCATGTGGGAATTCTGGGAGATACAATTCAAGTTGAGATTTGAGTGGGGACACAGCCAAACCATATCATTCCACCCCTGGCCCCTCCAAATCTCATGTCCTCACATTTCAAAACCAATCATGCCTTCTCAACAGTCCCCTAAAGTCTTAACTCATTGCAGCATTAACCCAAAAGTCCGCAGTCCAAAGTCTGATCTGAGACAAGGCAAGTCCGTTCCGCCTATGAGCCTGTAAAATCAAAAGCAAGTTAGTTACTTCCTAGATACGATGGGGGTACAGATATTGGGTAAATACAGCCATTCCAAGTGGGAGAAATTGGCCAAAACAAAGGGTTCACAGGGCCCAAGCAAGTCCAAAATCCAGCAGGGCAATCAAATTTTAAAGCTCCAAAATGATCTCCTTTGACTCTACGTCTCACATCCAGGTCACACTGATGCAAGAGGTGGGTTCCCATGGTCTGGGGCAGCTCCATCCCTGTGGCTTTGCAGGGTACAGCCTCCCTCCCAGCTGCTTTCATGGCTGGCATTGAGTGTGTGTGGCTTTTCCAGGTGCATGGTGCAAGCTGCACCAGAATGTGGATCTACCATTCTGGGGTCTGGAGAACAGTGGCCTTCTTTTCACAGCTCCACGAGGCACTGCCCCAGTAGGTACTCTATGTGGGGGCTCTGACCAACCCCACATTTCCCTTCCACACTGCCCTAGCAGAGGTTCTCCATGAGGGCACTGCCCCTGCAGCAGACTTTTGCCTGAGCATCCAGGTGTTTCCATAGATCTTCTGAAATCTAGGCAGAGGTTCCCAAACCTCAATTCTTGACTTCTGTGCACCTGCAGGCTCAACACCACATGGAAGCCACTGAGGCTTGAGGCTTCCACCCTCCGAAACCACAGCCCAAGCTGTATGTTGGCCCCTTTCAGCCATGGCTGGAGCAACTGGGACATAGGTCACCAAGTCCCTAGGCTGCACACAGCTCAGGGACCCTGAGCCTGGCCCACAAAACCGTTTTGTCCTCCTGGGCCTCCAGGCCTGTGATGGGAGGGGCTGTCATGAAGATCTCTGACATGGCCTGGAGATATTTTCCCCATGGTCTTGGGGATTAACATTAGGCTCCTTGCTGCTTATGCAAATTTCTGCAGCAGGCTTGAATTTCTCCCCAGAAAACGGGTTTTTCTTTTCTACCACAGTCAGGCTGTACATTTTCCACTTTTATGCTCTGCTTCCCTTATGAAACTGAATGCCTTTAACAGTACCCAAGTCACATTTTGAATGCTTTACTGCTTAGTGGAAACTTCTTCCACCAGATACCCTAAATCATCTTTCTCAAGTTCAAAGTCCCACAAATCTCTAGGGCAGGGGCAAAATGCCACCAATCTCTTTGCTAAAACATAATAAGAGCCACCTTTACTTCAGTTCCCAACAAGTTCCTCATCTCCATCTGAGACCACCTCAGCCTGAACCTTATTGTCCATATTGCTATCAGCATTTTGGGCAAAGACACTCAAAAAGTCTCTAGGAAGTTCCAAACTTTCCCACATTTTCCTGTCTTCTTCTGAGCCCTCCAAACCATTCCAACATCTGCCTGTTATCCAGTTCCAAAGTTGCTTCCACATTTTTGGGTACCTTTTCAGCAACACCCCACTCTACTGGTACCAATTACTAATACAATCTACTGTATTAGTCTGTTTTCATGCAGCTGATAAAGACATACCCTAGACTGGGATTAAAAAGAGGTTTAATTGGACTTATAGTTCCACATGGCTGGGGAGGCCTCAGAATCATGGCGGAAGGCAGAAGGTGCTTCTTACCTGGTGGCAGCAAGAGAGAATGAAGAAGAAGCAAAAGTGGAAACCCCTGATAAACCCATCAGATCTGTGAGACTAATTCACTATCATGAGAAAAACATGGGAAAGACCAGCTGCCATGATTCAATTACCTCTCCCTGGGTCCCTCCCACAACACATAGGAATTCTGGGAGATACAATTCAAGTTGAGATTTTGGTGGGGATACAGCCAAGCCATATCAGGGACTGTCTCATTCTGTGTTTCCTTAAGAGTGGGAACATTTTGCAGATGCCACATGGCAGACTTCTGTTGGAGCATCAGTTAGTAGAACTTTGCCCTGAACTTCATCATTGGCAAGGAAAACAGTATCACCATGACTGACCCGTGTCAATCAGGGCTCCCCCTCAGCAGGAATAGCCAACCCTCTTTTGAATAATACACGTGGGGTGGGATGGAGGCGGTAATAACTAGATACCTAAACAAAATGAGGCCTTTGCAAACCAGGAAAAAGGGAGAAGTGAAAGTTGATAAGCAACCCCAAATACTCACTACACTCTCTTTCCTCTCTGACTTTTCTTACACCTCTTCTTTGCCTTTGTCTTCTCTCTGACCACCCCCATCTCTGTCCTACCCATGCATCAGTTATCCCTGTCATTTCCTCTTTTTTCTTTATTTTGCTCTTTTTGTCATCCTGTTACTTGTACTCTGCTTCCCTCAAAATATGAGATATTCAGGAAAGAGAGGCTCTGGTCAGGATTTATTGAGAAAAATTTTTCCAAATTTATGTTTGTTTCTCAGTGATATGGTCTGGCTGTGTCCCCACCCAAATCTCATCTTTAATTGTAGCTCCCATAATTCCCGTGTGTTGTGGGAAGGGACCCAGGGGGAGATAATTGAATCATGGAGTGGTTCCCCCATAGTGTTCTTATGTTAGTGAATAAGTCTCATGAGATCTGATGGTTTTATAAAAAGAGGAATTCCGTTTTGCTTGGTTCTCATTCTCTGTTGTCTGTTACCATGTAAGACATGCCTTTCACCTTCCACCATGATTGTGAGGCCTCCCAGGCCACGTGGAACTGTGAGTCCACTAAACCTCTTTTTCTTTACAAATTGCCCAGTCTTGGGTATGTCTTTATCAGCAGCATGAAAACAGACTAATACACTCACCTTTAGTCCAGCAGAGAATCAACTCACCAATGCACTGGTGCAACCTGAAGTCTTGGTTTCTAAGAAGTTCTGAATTCACCTGTGTCCCACCAAGCTTCTCTATTCAGTCCCAGAGGTTTTCTGGGTGCCAAGCTTTTGAGGATTAGAGAGAAGAGGGAACTGTTTCTTTGTTTTCAATTTGTAAAGTCTAGAATGGAGCTAGGACTCCAAGGGAGGTGATGGTTTTTGGTGAGAGCGCTGCCTACCTCTGGACAGTCCTAATATTCTGAGAAACACAGTTTCTAGGATTTCCTGAAATGTCCTGTTTGTTTCCCGACTTTCAGCCTTAGTTCAAAGGCCAGAGCAAGAGCCCCAGATGATAAACTTCTAGGAGGCTTCAAGGAAAGGTGAAAAGCAGGAGCTTGAATAAGCATCGAGTATTCCATTATAACACATGGATTTCCAGAATAGTGTTCACAAGACCGTGTTCCACTGAAGGCGAAGGCTGTTAGTAATAGTTCTTAAACACAAACAACAAACCTGTACATACTGAAAGTGTTTGCCAAAATACATCTTAATTGTTTTCTCTTTTTAAAGCCAAGTGTGATGTGACTTCTTCTTTGCCATAGTATCGAATATATTGATTACTTTCTTTTTCAAAGGTAGAATAGTACTGAGATTGATTGTTAAGATCCTAGAAACAGACTGCCTGTATTAGTCAGGGTTCTCTAGAGGCACAGGACTAATAGGATAAATGTATATATGAAAGGGAATTTATTAAGGAGTATTGACTCACACAATCACAAGGTCAAGTCCCACAACAGGCCGTCTGCAAGCTAAGGAGCAAGGAAGCCAGTCCGAGTCCCAAAACCTCAAAAGTGGGGAAGCTGACAGTGCAGTCTTCAGTCTGTGGCTGGAGGGCGGAGAGCCCCTGGCAAACTACTGCTGTAGGTCCAAAAGTCCAAAAGCTGAAGAACTTGGAGTCCGATGTTTGAGGGCAGGAAGCATCCAGCAAGGGAGAAAAATGGAGGCCAGAAGACTTAGCCAGTCTATTCTTTCCCAGTTCTTCTGCGTGTTTTTATCCTAGCCATGCTGGTAGCTGATTAGACGGTTCCCAGCCAGATTAAGGGCAAATCTGCCTCTCCTAGTCCACTGACTCAAATGTTAATCTCCATTGGCAACACCCTCACAGACACACCCAGGAACAATATTTTACATCCTTCAGTCTAATCAAGATTGACAGTACTAACCATCATACTGCCTAAGATTTATCTCACCCAACCTTATCATTTAATATCTGTCTAGCTCCTTCATGCCTCAGTATCCTCATTGATAAAGCTGGGATACTAATATGTATATTTACATAGCAACAAAATGAGATATTTTATGTAGTAAATATCATATAAGAATTGTTATTTTCAATCAATCTCTTTCTCTTTCCTCCATTTCTTCTCCCCCCTTTTTTAAGCCCCAAAGACAGTGTTTTATAATCAGTTGAATCTTCAGAAGAGGTACATCTATGTACAATAGTCCACCACTAATCCATGGGGAATATATTCCAAGACCCCCGGTGGATGCCTGAAACCTCAGATAACATGAGGCCCTCTATGTGCTATGTTTCTTCCTATGCATACATACCACCTATGTTAAAGTATAATTTATAAATTAGGCACAAGACTCTTGCACTTTTGAACAATTATGAAGTAAAACAAAGATTACTTGAATATAACCCCGCAATACCTGGACAGTTGACCTGATAACTGAGGTGTCTACTAAGTGACTGACCAACTGTCCAATAGCTGGACAGTTGACCTGATAACTGAGGTGTCTACTAAGTGACTGACAAGTAGGTAGTGTTTATAGTGTGGAGATGCTGGAGAAAGGGATGAGTCATGTTCCAGGTGGAATAGAGAGGGACAGCTTGAGATTTTATCAATCTACTCAGAATGGCATGCAATTTGTAACTCTATGAATTGTTTATTTGAATTTTCCATTTAATGTTTTTGGACCCTGTTTGATAATGGGTAACTGAAAACACAGAAAGAGAAACTGCAGATAAGGGGGGATCACTGTACAAAGACCTGGAAGTATGTACATGAAATCGTTAGGTGGAAAAAATATAGGATGGGACATGTCTGTAGGTATAAAACAGTCTTTTTGTTGTTGCTCTTTCTTTGAAAAAATGCATGTAAGCTTAGATAGATATATGTTTATAAATAGAGTAATATTAGGAGGTTGTCCTAAATGATTAGTATTAGTATTCTACAGAGAAACAGAATAAGTAGGATACGTGTGTGTGTGTGTGTGTGTGTGTGTGTGTTTATGTTTATAATGAGAAATTGGCTCACAGATTGAGGAGGCTGAGAAGACTTAGAATCAGCTGTCCAAGTTGGGGATCCTAGAAAGACAGTGGTATAACTCAGGCCAAGTCCCAGTCCAAGGGACAGAGAAGATGAGATGGGATGTTCAAGCTCAAACTGTGAGGCAGGAAAGAAAAAGAATGACTTCTTCCTTTCTCCACTTTTTATTGTATTCAGAACCTCAGTGGATTGGATGATGCCCACTCACACTGGGCAGAGCAGTCTACTTTACTGAGTCCACTGATTCAAACGCTGATCTCATCCAAAAACACCCTCACAGACACACCTAGAAATAACATGGAATCTGGGTACCCTGTGGCCAGTCAACTGGACATATAAAATTAACCACCATCATAGTATGAACATGGAGGATAGTTCTACTTCTTACATTATTTTACTAAAAATGATAGGAATATGAATAATCTTTAATTTTTTTGTTTTCAATATTTTCATATGACATGTATTTAAGTTATCATGTCTATATTCTTTTTTTTTTTTTTTTTTTTTGAGAAGAAGTTTTGCTCTTGTTGCCCAGGCTGGAGTGCAATGGCATGATCTCAGCTCACTGCAACCTCCGCCTCCTGGGTTCAAGTGATTCTCCTGCCTTAGCCTCCCGAGTAGCTGGGACTACAGGTGCGTGCCACCACAACTGGCTAATTTTTTGTATTTTTAGTAGAGATGGGGTTTCACCATGTTGGCCAGGCTGGTCTTGAACTCCTGACCTCAGGTGATCCACCCACCTCGGCCTCCCAAAAGTGCATGTCTATATTCTTTATTTGGCCTCAAAAATTGAAGAAATTTTTACAAAGATCTCTATAGAAACATTTACTGAATGATTAGAAACTTACAATGTTATTATCGGTAAATTGGAAGGGTCTGAGGAACATTAAAGTTAAAATAAGAGACCATGTTATGGGGCACAGAGCAGCACACCATGGTGATGTGGTTATTGATTATGGAGCATGGCCAAAAAACTGAGCAGCTTTTTTTTTTCCCATGGCACCACTCCTGACCTGTCCGTTCTCGTGGTCATAGCTAACTTGAGGCAGACTTAATAGGCATTTGTGAATTTTTGAGTGTAGGTCTGTGTGAGAATTTGTATTGTTCCCACCTACCCACCTCCAGATGTAAGGAAACAGCAGTGGCCTGAGCTTTTGCAATCTCGATCTTGCATCTTGACATCCTTTGACATTCTGGAGTACCTTGTAAATCTCTTTCACCTGCTATGATGGGGGCTGCGATATGGTATATTTTTACCACCATGTCCGCCTTCTCTTTCTTGCTGCTACCACTGTCCCACCACATTTTTTTTTAGACAATGTAAATTTATTGATTAACAATCATTATGTTCTGTGTAAGAAGTCAAGGAATATCTGAAAGAATATCTGCGTGTTCATACCCTAGCAATTTCACAAATGCATGTGCTGTTGTTAGGCTAGTGTGTGGGCAGATGTGAAACTCACTTCTTTCTTATAAAATTAAGTTTTTTTTTTTTTTTAAACAGGGTCTTGCTTGTTGCCCAAGCTGGAGTGCAGTCACTCAATTTCAGCTCACTGCAACCTATGCCTCCTGGGCTCTAGCAATCCTCCCATCTTGGCCTTCCAAAGTGCTGGAATTACAGGCTGCATGGGCCACCATGCCTGGCCATGAAACCTACTTTTACAGGACAAAGTAGCAACTCCTCATTATGCTGTGCAAGGCCTTTATGATCTTCTCAGCGCCCATCTCCCTCTTTTCTCTCCCTATATCCCAACCACAAAATTGCTTGTATGTCTGCAAATGCAGTGGTCCCTCAAGACCCTATGATTTTGTACCTGCTGTTAACTCTTCATAAAACCTCTTCTGCTGTCTTCTTTATCTTATCAACCTGCAAAATAATCTACTAGTCCTTTCTGATTTCATCTTGAAGTCTGCTTCCTTTTCAAAACCTTCTTTGACCTCTCCAGGTAGCGTTAAATATTTACCATTTACATATTAAATGTAGAGTTAAATGGGCTTCCATTGTTCCTATGGCTAGTATAATCTATATCCACTTACTGTTATGATTTCTTTGCAGTCTATTACCTTGGCTGGATTTGGTGTTGTTCAGAAGTAGAAATGATGCACTATTCATTTTGAAAATGAACATCCAGAATATATTATGTGCTTGACAGATGTGTAAATAAACTCATGATGATTAATAAATATGTACATGAATAATTATAATACAGCTTGTTTAGCAAGTGACTACAGAAGCAAATAATCTCTAAATTAATAATAGTCATTTAACAAAAATAGAAATAGATCATTTATGGAGTCCATAAGTTGAGTTCTAAGGAAGTCAATTGAAAGTCTTCTATTGAAGTTTCACTTCTCAATTTCCCATGCATTTCTCAGCTGAGTGAATTTCTTGAGAGCAACACCATGGATGTGTTGTTGGTTCTACAATGATGAGTTTTATCAACAGTTACATGACATGGGCAATGACAGGCAGAATGGAAGGTCCTTACATTATTAACAAAGACTAAATATCTTTAATCAAGCCAGACATGACAGATTTATAAGACAAAACAATCCACTCTTCTCACTAAATTTTTTTAGGTGAATACATTATTATTAATAAAATGTTATTTATATTAACATGTAATAGGCTTATATTACTACAAATCAGGAAATAAATTTATTATAAATATCTCAGTTTTAATTTCTAATAAGATAAAACAGAACTTTGGTTCTAAAACCATATATTCTAGCTCTTGGGGAGATAGCACCATATAATGGGCCGTCTGATCAACGTATATACCACATTTTGAAGGACAGTACCCCAACATTTAGTATATCAACCCCAAACCAATGCTAAAACTAGACCTTCTGATCCCTTTAATACTTTGCTAAGCCTGTTCTGGCATCTTCACCTAATTTGCTATAGGCCATTATCCTCTCCAGTCATCAAGGGGCTATTATTCCAGCAATGTTTTAGGAAAGGCTCGAGGAGTCTTTGCCAGGAGGTTAAATTTTAAGTCATACAAAAGTTCCCTTAGCCCAGTAAATTATCTCCTATCCAAGCTTATATTGTGCCCTGCACCATCCTTAGTCCCGTGTCCTCATTTTAATTTCCAGGCATTTTCTCTTGGTTATCCCAAGTACAGAGAAGCCATATCCCTCAGCTATTTTGGTGATAATTCATTTCCTCCCACAGCAGCAATGCACTTCCTCACCTGGGCTGTACTGAGAATTGACCCTAGTTTTTGATCTAGAAACAATGAAGGGAGCCAAGGGTCATTTCTGAGCAGTCAAATACCATCTTGCATGGCATTTTTCTTCGGTGATAGTATTCAGGTCATGGTACGCCCTTCTTTACTAGTAAGGGCAAGGTGCTGTTTCTGAACACCTGGAGGGTCCATCAGTCTCCAAAGTTCAAAGTTCCTAAGGACATTCAGGTAGTTCAAAATTCCTAAGGTCATCAGCCCACAAAATTTCCATCCTAAGTTTATAGGTCCTACTGCTACGTTTTTAGCCCTTTGGGTTTTTATCTAGGGAACATTTTAAGCTGTGAATTCAATCTCTTTGTAACTCTGCCACTTTTTTTTTTTTATTATACCTTAAGTTTTAGGGTACATGTGCACAATATGCAGGTTTGTTACATATGTATACATGTGCCATGTTGGTGTGCTGCACCCATTAACTCATCATTTAGCATTAGGTATATCTCCTAATGCTATCCCTTCCCCCTCCCCCGACCCCACAACAGTTCGCGGTGTGTGATGTTCCCCTTCCTGTGTGATGTTCCCCTTCCTGTGTCCATGTGTTCTCATTGTTCAGTTCCCACCTATGAGTGAGAACATGAAATACTATGTAGCTATAAAAAATGATGAGTTCACGTCCTTTGTAGGGACATGGATGAAGCTGGAAACCATCATTCTCAGCAAACCATGGCAAGGACAAAAAACCAAACTCTGCCACTTTTAAGATCAAAGCTTAGGCATGCCTTTCAGCATAGTCTGTCTGCTGGCTGCAGGATGCGTAGGTTTCTCTACAACTCTACAGATGCCTGCAGGCTTTCCAGCTCCTACAGCTTGCCATGAGTTGATGGCTAGCTATTCCGGACTGTAATTGTCTTTCTTTAAGCTGCCTAGGACATTTGACAAAAACTATTTTAACTCTAGAATCTTTACAATTTGTGTTGCTCTTATATCTTTCCAGTGCTAGCGAAAGCCCATAAGCTAGTGTTATAAATTTCCAGTGCCAGAGTAAACACGTGATACCTTTTACCTGGATTTGACCCACCACAGGTGAGCATCTTAGTAAGTGTGAGGCTGCAGCCCACCAGGCTTATCACGACCCCACTTACCATCAGCAGGAGGATGCGCCTTGCCATTGACTGGCAAGTGATTCAATTCCAGAATCTTATCCTGAGGGTAACTATCTAGGGCCAATTTTGGTAGCAATTGTCTAAAAAGGACACCTTCAGGCAAGGACTCAAGTATAAGTAGTTTTTGTGGGAGGTGAACCCATGAGGCACACGTGGCCAGTGGGGAGGTGAGACAGGAAGGGAAAAAAGCCAGTAAAGTTTAGGTGAATGAATGGGTTATCACTATGGACAACTGGGGTTCCATCATCCTAGAGACTTTCTAAAAGGCCACACAGAGCATATCTCAGGAGTGTTCCACCGTGGGCAAAAAAAGCTGGGTCTTTATTTACCAGCTTCTTTTTTTTTTTGAATAGCAAATAGTTTATTGGTAAGTACATGGTTTCAGTGGGAGTAATAAATTCACATGAAAAGGAGACAATAATTAAGTCAAAAGAATAAATGCTCACTAATCATCAGAAAATCTGTGGCCATTAGGGCTGGCACATGAAAGTCCAAAATCACTCAGAGGCCAAATCTTAAAGAAGATTCATCCTCTTATTAGTCCATGTGGAATAGGTCCACAGTACCTGGAATCTGTAGAATTCTGTAGATTATCACCTTCTAACCAAACATGACCCATTGACACCACAGGTCTGTTCTATAATTCATTCAATTTTTAGGGAAGTTGCAGGGCTTCCAGAAAAAAAAAAAAATTAAAGCATATCTCAAAGCATAGGTGGGTGATCCATGATTTCAGGAATACCCGGGCCCCAAAGAACCCTGAAGACCCTCAACCAGGACACAGGTGGGCCTTTCTCACCCGGGCCTCGCCGAATATTTACCAGCTTCTGTGCTTCTTTATTGCCTGGGGCAATAATTCACCTGGCCTGTCCTCCTGCAGGCTGAGCTCACACCTGTAGCCAGAGCCACAGGCAGGAAGGGGTGCAGAGAGTTGAGACAGAAAACCATGAATGTGTGTGGGAACTGCCCCCTGATGCTGCAGGTGACCTTCAGGGTGGGCTGAAGGATGTGTGCATGGCATTGGCATTTTGAAAGTTAGGCATGAGAACTTGGCCCTGATGTGCTAAAGAGCAGAGATTCACTAAATATTTTTGCACAATTTAGTATCTTGAAAGTAGTGTTTCTAAGCACATGCCTGGCAGTATAATGGAAATTACTTTAGAGTAGGTAGAGACCTGAGGCAGTGATAATGGTGCAAGTATAAAGGCCAGAGAGGCTGCAATAAGGCACTGGTCATTACAATGCAGAGGAAGAACAAATACAGAACATCATTTACACTTCTTTTTCTTTCACTACTATATACTATTCCATGCTAAGAATGTACTGTACTATGATGAATCTCACAAATACAGCATAGAGCATCAAAAAGGACAAGGTGCAGGAGAAAATATATGGTATAATGCCATATAAAGGTAAAAGCATGCCACTTACATATGGTTTAGAGACACACGTTGTGTGATGTGGGTAGTAAAAGTATAAATAAACTTATTAGAATAATAAATTCCAAATTCAGGACAATAATTAGCTTCTAAGGGACAGAGAGGAGATATAATTGGGAAGTGGTTCTTTGGGGCTTCAACCATGTTGGCCTTCCTTCCTTCCTTCCTTCCTTCATTCCCTCCCTCCCTCCCTTCCCCCTCCCTCCCTCCCTCCCTCCCTCCCTCCCTCCCCCCTCCCTCCCTCCCTCCCTCCCTCCCTCCCTTCCTTCCTTCCTTCCTTCCTTCCTTCCTTCCTTCCTTCCTTCCTTCTTTCTTTTTTTCAGAGTCTCACTCTGTCACCCAGGCTGGAGTGCAGTGGCACGATCTTGGCTCACTGCAACTTCTGCCTCCTGGGTTCAAGCTATTCTCCTGCCTCAGGCTCCCAAGTAGCTGGGATTACAGGTGCCTGCCACCACACCCAGCTAATTTTTGTATGTTTAGTAGAGATGGGGTTTCACCATGATGGCCAGGCTGGTCTTGAACTCCTGACCTCAGGTAATCTGCTCACCTCGGCCTCCCAAAGTGCTGGGATTACAGGCATGAGCCACCTCACCCTGCCCACTTTATTTCTTAAGCTGGGTGGTGGGTACATTGTTGCTCATTCTGTAATTATACTTTTTTGGCATTTCTAAATGAACGCAAGATATGTTTTAAAACATGTTAAAGCACAGAACTTGATGACTTAGGGTATAAATAGAAGAATGAGAACTAGCTAAGTTGATTCCACAGGTTCTTTTTTAGAGGGATTTTTTGTTTTGTTTTTTACTTTTAATTGTATTCGACAAATCATAGTTGCATATGCTTATGGGGCACAAACTGGTGTTATGATTTTTTGAATATAAAGCGGGATGAGTAAATTAAGTGAATTAACATATTTATCAACTCAAATACTTCACCTACTTTGTAATAAGAGCACTAGAAATTTCCTCTCTTGAGATGCATACTACTCAATTATCAGCTATATTCAACATGATGTTCTGTTGATTAAAAAAAACTCAACTTAGGGTTTTTACAATATGTTTTTTTATCTTTTTATTTTATTTATTTATTTTTATTATTATACTTTAAGTTTTAGGGTACATGTGCACAATGTGCAGGTTTGTTACATATGTATCCATGTGCCATGGTGGTGTGCTGCACCCATTAACTGGTCATTTAGCATTAGGTATATCTCCTAATGCTGTCCCTCCCCCCACCCCACAACAGTCCCCGGAGTGTGATGTTCCCCTTCCTGTGACCATGAGTTCTCATTGTTCAATTCCCACCTATGAGTGAGAACATGCGGCGTTTGGTTTTTTGTCCTTGCGATACTTTACTGAGAATGATGGTTTCCAGTTTCATCCATGTCCCTACAAAGGACATGATTTAAAAATTATTTTTTTCACACACACGTATACACATATATTGACATAAGACAACAGTAAGGAAACACTTCTCATGTATTATATCTTTCTCACTGTCTATAATGAGGCCCCAATAAATAATATTTTAATTAATTAGTTAGTTGTAATTTCCATTAGCAAAGGAGGATTATAGAGGGCAAAAATCACAGAATTTAAAGAAGTAAATGATTAAATAAAGTAATTTTTACAAAAATGTCTTCAAAAATAGCACTATTAAGATGCATTTTCCTCAAACGAGTCAATCATAGAGCTGCAGCTAAACATTGTGAACAGGTTTTTATCATCAGCAGCTCCAAGGGGGAGCTGTGACCCTTCTTTCTTGTACCAGTTTTCCAGGAATAACAGCATAATCTGCCTCTGTTCTTGCACAGTAGGGCTAAAAATGGCTGTTTACACAATAGTGCATGATGAATGACACCACCAATGAATGACAACTATAAAAGAAACAGTATCAGTGTATTTTCCGCTAGTTGTGGTCTCTTTTAACCACTGCCTGTCTCTGCTCTCACTGACTGTTAGTGACGTCAAAACAAAATGCCCATGTTAAGGGAAAAATGGAAAATAACTCCGAGAACATACTGGGTTTCTTCACGTGCAATTAAATCCTTCAACGTAATGATGTACCAAGGCATACCAAGAAAGAAAAATACTCAAATCATTTTAAGAGCACCAGTGTTTTCTCTGAGTATTTGTGAGGTAATGCTGAAGACAGCAATGCAATTCCACAAGAAGAAAGTCCTGACTATGAATTTTTTATAAAATGAAAGTCAAACCTGTTTTTCCCTCCCAAAATTTATGTACTAAAATTTATGCAACACCATTTGCCATTTCGTTGGACTTTGAATTTTGCTGTAATTTTTATGGGAAGAGGGACTGCGTTTAGTAAAACCTAAAAACTTAAATAAAACTGCCTTTTTTTTTTTTTTGCAGCCAAATAAAATAGAAACTTAGGAGATTTGCTGAGAAGACATGTCTGGGTTTCTGGTTAGTCTGTCACAAGACAAGTCAGAAAGACTTAAGAATCAAGGTACAACCAGAAAACCCAAGACCTCTTATTCCTCTTCCTTGGTTTTAACTTTACTTTGCTCTTAGAGAATGGGAAAATAATAACACTAATCTGGATATGGTGTTTTTGATGACACTGGAGAAATGAAATCTCTTTGTTATAAACTTTTTGTAGTCAAAAAGAGGGTTTCCTGAGTTTTCCACTGTACCAGGAGTCATCAACCTTTCATAAAGGGAGTCATGAGTTCATGATTTTTGTCTTGCATGATGGGCATTGGCAGAAGGCTGTAGGTGGGGCTATTCTTTCTTCATGGGTAATTACCCCTAAAAAGATTATGTCTATTAGTCATTGAGACCTTACTGTGAGTTACTTTAATTGGATCATTAAATTGCTTTTATCTTTACAAATGGCAAGGATCAGAACACGTATTGATCCTTAAATCAACAAATATTATAGTGAACAATTTGGGCTGAGGCATTTTACCAGGACTTAGGCAATTTTTTTTTTTGGGAGGGTGGAGAAGTGGCATGGAAAAGGGAAGGAAAACATGGGAGAATGAAGTACTTTGGGTGTGTACTTTGGACAGCTACAAGATGGCAGAAAGAGTGAGATATTTAGGATTTTGGAAATGTGGGGTGTGACTGAGTTTGTAGGTGTGTGTGCATTTGGGAGGGGAATACTACCGTCTGGTTCTGAGGCCGTGAATGCTAAACATCCTACAGTTGCAGTAAGATGACACAAATAATTGTCATGCCCGTGGGCTAAGTGTGATTTTGTTGAGAAACTGGTCAAATACACAAACTGAACTGGGGAATCTACACTTCTATACTTTGTATTTTGCTCAGAGCCTCGGTGGCAATAATAGAGAATCATTGACTAATTCATCTAGTGCCTCAAACCTTGGTATTTTCATAGTTTGTTGTTGTCTGCACCAGAGTCTAAAAATCAATGAGTCAACTGAGAGGTGAATCAAAGCAAAGTCAGCAGCAAGAGCAGGTGACTAACTTGTGCAAAATATCATAATTGATGTCTAAAGCAGCAGGTCTGTGTATTGTAAAACTTAAAAAAAAACCCTTATGTTTTTGTAAGCAAGCCATCGATACCTAGTAATCCTCTATCCTACGTTGTTTTCTCCTCCACTAACCATCTCCATACCATTTCCTTTTAAACATCATTGACAAAGAATGTTTTAACTTAAAAAATGTTAGCAATACTGTAGATATCTGAGGATAGTGATAAATCACTGATAGCCTATGGATTAGGCATTTTCCCAGTGGAATCAAGACATTAAATTAAACCACACATTGAGTGATAATGCACCTATATGTAGCATTTCTAGTACCTACAGTTAATGAAGTGGTTTTAATCATTCATTTCACAGTATTAACAGATTGGGACCAGAGCAGCCAGCAGATGTTTTTAATTCTGGGCCCTTTGTTTGCTGTGGAAGATGCACCTTTGCTGAGCTTGGCTGTTGAATGGACGGCCCTCGCTGGGCTTGTCAGCCTTAACACTGGTTAGTGATTTGTGTTGGGCTATTAAACATAGAAGAAAAGCATTGTGGTCTTTTTTTCAGGGAAAGAATAGATGGAATGTCCCTGAATAAATACTAGAAGGGCATTATGACTTTTAAAAGTTGGCTCAGGCAAGCATCACTTAACAATGCCTGGGAGGCCCCTCGGAGTGCAATAAATCATGGGTAATGATATAATAATTTTTAAAAAAAATAGTGTGGAAAACCAATGTCTACTTGCAAATGTCATATCTAGTATCCAGGAAACTAACATCACCACATTTTGAGAAGGGTCTGCGTATTTAAACTAAAAATAATTCTTAATAGCCTTTGCTAAAAACAAACAGATAATTTGACAAACAGACTGCAAACAAGCATGACAAAGGAATAGAGCAGTTTTTGCCTTTGATTTTAAGGATCAGTCCCGGTAGAAGGAGCTGATGCCCAAAATATTCCATGCAATTTCCTAATACTTGATTCAAATCCTTTGATGAAGAAATGTATCAAGGTTTGTATAACTGCTGAAAGAAATTTAAAAAAAGAAAACACAGCCCCCTCCACTACCAGCACAACTATCAACCAAACAAAAACACACTGAAAACAGCAGAGATGTTTCTAATTGCTTGAGCAAACAGCCTATGTTGAGATTATTTGGTGAATACCTAAAATGTGGTATGTTCTTGTCCTTTATCTGCTAGGAAGGTCAAAGCTGAATGAGGAACAGTAGCAAAATATTCAGGTTGTCTCCTGGTGACACAGAAGCGTAAGTTTCTGAGCAACCTTGAGGAATCAAGTAATAGGCGAACACCAGAACATCCAAGCATCAAGCCAAGGAGGCAGTGGGCTTCTAGGTATCTTTCCTGGTTTCATATCACGTCTTTATTCCACTTTCTGACAGCAGACAGCTCAACTGGCATATATTCTCTCTTATCACAATATGGATGATTTTCTTTGACTTTAACAATATGTACAAGAAAACTCACATCTTTATACCAACACCAGTTCTTTCATAATATTGGAGTTACCAAATAGATGGGTGTTGTTTAAAGGTGAAGTCGGAGATCTCATGAAGCTGAGAAGTAAACATAGTGAATCTGTGTCTATACAGCTTCAGATTCTTCCCTTGAGCATAGAGTCAATGGAAAATATTACAAAGGTGTGAAAACAATTTCCCACGGGCAAGTAGGGCCTGAGCAGTGTCTTAGAAGGCTGCCACAGCTCAAGTTTTTCTCTGCGCAGCAGGATGAGGGCTAAGCTTATCAACTTCAGCTCTATATTTCTGGGGAATTAATCAAACTGGCAGATTACAATGATCTCTCAAGAGAATTACTGTATGAACCCTTTGATAGATGTCCAATTATTCAGGATTACATGAAGTTTATGAGTTTCTCAGGAAATTAGGTGTGACCCTTATTTTGCCAAAGTTAATTGCCCTTGTAGTCTTGGTATATTGCAAAACCTATCACCAGTAGGAATTTGTTTGAAATGGCTTGGCCCCAAGCTGTTGTACCAATTGTGATTTAGGGTTAAGAGATTAAAGTGGCAGAAAGGTTAGGGAGAAAAAAAATTAGAAATCTGATACGGGGCTTTGCAGATTTAATTTTAGGTCTGGGAAGAGAGATGCCAATCGCGGGCTCATTCTCAGCTTAAACCAGATTAAGAATGATCTCAAATTTCTCCCATCTTTAAGGGTTTAAGATTATATGATAATAATGGCTGAGACAAAAAGCAAAAGGCCAGAGGCAGAAGGTCAAATTGGTGAGGCTGGCCTGGGTTGACGAGCAGAGTGGCCAGGGTGGGTTTTAGTAGACCTGACCCTGCCTCCGAAATGTCTCCCCCAGTTCATTAGTCTTGTAATTTGTCCAGGTGTGACTCTGGGTGGCATGGTGTTCTAGCTGCAGTGCCCCACTGGGTCCAGTCTCATTGGGCCCATTTTTGGGTGGCAAAACAGAACCAGAGGAATCATCAATAGAATGATAAGGAGTTTGGGCTCTGGAGAGAGAATGACTAGATACAAAATCCAGGTTTACTGTTTGCTAGAATGTTAAGGAAATGACTCACCCTTTCTGTGCCTCAATTTCCTCATCTGTAAATGGGAATTATAAAGCACCATCTCATAGAATTTTTTTAACAAGTAAATTCATTTTATTTTGCTTACTGTTTGCACCATGTGGGAAGCAATTTTATATTTCATTCACTGCGGCATCCCCAGTGCCAGAACACTGCCTAACACAAAGTAGATGCTTGATATTTGTTAAAGGAGTGGATAAATGTAGTGTTCCTTGCAATGCCTGGGACACATTAAACCCTTAGTCAATGTTGGTTGTTTGTGTAAGTTTTCTTTAAAGTGAGGACTTTGTTTGTCTTTCTACTTTCAATACCCAGCACAGTGCTAGAATACAGAAAGAAGATGCTGTGTGAGGGAAAATAATACTCCCATCCTCCAAAGATGAAATTAAGGTTAAAACGCTGGGAAAATACCTTTTCTGTGTAACTTAACCTGAGATAGTCTTCCATTTACAATTCTCTCTACCAACTCTCTTGGAAGAATACAGTATTTGTTTACACTGATTTACCTCCCTTAAGGAAATTCAGCGTAGTAGAAGGTCTACTATGTAAACACCATTAGGTCACTGTTCACTTTTGTTTATAGCCATGGGTGTCCAATCTTTTGGATTCCCTGGGCCACACTGGAAGAAGAAGAATTGTCTTGGGCCACATATAAAATGCACTAACACTAACAATAGCTGATGAGCTAAAGAAGCATTGCAAACAAAAGCTTCATAACGTTTTAAGAAAGTTTACAAATTTGTGTTAGGCCACATTCAAAGCTGTCTTGGGCCACATGCTGCCCGCAGGCCACAGGTTGGACAAGCTTGATTTACACCATTAACATTCAGGGAGATTCAATGCTGTGTTTGGTAAAAAAAAAAACAAACAAACAAAAAAAAAAAAAAGTGTATTAATTTAAAAATATTCGGAAGGTCAGCATGATTAAAACAGTCACGAGTTACTTCTATAACTTTATCTGTTGTATTAGTTCTTTGCAGGCAGCTGCAACTTTGAACTGGTGAATGCTGTTTCTTAGTACAGTCATTCAGTGATGTGTTTTCAGGATCTGAATCAAAAGAGCATTTTTCTGCAATCTACACAAACCTGCTTGGCACGTGCTCTTGTTTATGGAAAATCCAAATGTATATTTGTGTTCTTTTGGACGGGGTGGGAGTTGGAAGGGAGCTCACACAGGAGATTAAGACTCTATCTTTCCACTCGGCAAGCTGAATTCTTAAAGTCCTATCTGATTTCATAAAGTAAGCAGAAGTTGGAGCTCAGTCTAGACTCTGGCTGACAAGCAGACAAAAGAAAGGAATACACTCAGCTGAGGGCTAGTAGCAGACTCTACTTGAAGGATGATCTGGAGGGGAAGAAGAAATCGGGCCATGATGAAGATGCCTTTTCCTTCGTTGAGTAACTACCCTTTGCTGGTCACTTTATACATACTATCTCATTCATTTCTCATAACTCCAAGAGATAGCTATGCCTATGAAAAGTACACAGATGAAACAGGCTCAGAGAGCTATTTGCCTCATATTCTATAGCTGAGAAATGGTAGCATCAGGACCACAATGACATGTAACACATCAAAATATATTTTTTACAGTTTTCACTATGGAAAATCTCATATGCATAGAAGAGTTGAAAGCACATCACAATTAACTTTCCTGATCGCATCACTGAGTTTCAAAAATTATTAACTCATAAACAATTCTATTCATCTCTACCAGCCTTACTCCAGTCCTTCCCCACATGGCTTACTGTGGAGCAGATGCTATAATGTATTATAGAGAGCATATTTCAGTACATATTTCCAAAAGAGAAATGTTTATTCAATGTATAATGAAAACATCACTTTATACCTAAATTAAAACAATGATTTTTAAAAAATACCATCTAATATCCAGTCGGTGTCTGAATTTCTTTGATTGTGGGGCTATGATTTTAACACAGGTCTACACTAAGAGTTTGAGGTGCAAGTGTGTGATAAGGTTGGTAGATGTAGTTGACCCCCTCTGAAAATCTTGCTACAACAATTTTGTCTTAAATTCTTCAAATAGAAACCTGCCTTTGGGTCCCTTGGGTCCCTCAGAAGCAAGTGCCTCATAGGTTTCTGTATTAGTCAGATTTCTCACTGCCATAAAGAAATACCTGAGACTGGGTAATACATAAAGAAAAGAGGTTTAATTGAGTCACAGTTCCACGTGACTGGGGAGGCCTCAGGAAACTTACAATCATGGCGGAAGAGGAAGAGGCACATCTTACATGGTGGCGGGTGAGAGAGAGTGAGCAGGGAAAACTGCCTTGTAAAACCATCAGATCTTGTGCGAACTCACTCACTATCACAGGAACAGATGGGGGAAACTGCGCCCATGATCAAATCATCTCCCACCTGGTCCCTTCCTCAACATGTGGGGATTATGGAGATTACAATTCGAGATGAGATTTCGGTGGGGACACAGAGCCAAAGCATATCAGTTTCCATTCTGTGTTTAACAAGACAGATGTAACAAGTGAAGGACACTAGGAAAATATATGATTCAGCCCCTTGCCTCAGTCCCTCCAACAGATAGTGGGTTTCTGGTGGAAGAGAAGAAGTGTGATATGGAGAGGAAGGGTGACAAATCATTCCCCAGCTGAAAAAAGGTAGGCATTTTTACTCTAAGCCAGGAAATAATAGAACTTATGATCACTTTGTTCTCGTCAACATGAAGTTAAGAAATGATTATGTAAAGGAATAAAACATGGTCTGTGTTCTAGCTGTTTAGTTGGGTTTTATTGCCATTTCTAATAAAAGATTTCAGCTAAAGCATTAGATCAGTAGCCTTTGATTTCTAAACTTAGGTAGAAATCCAATTTTGTTCTTTGGTTCTCTTTCCGTGCATTCCTGGAATTCATGAGTTTTGCCCTGAACTTTCTGGAAGCAAGGGCTGAAGCCCGGACATGACTTTTCAATTAATACAAACTGTGGTCTCTGGGTCTCCTCGATGTTAGCATGTGACATGACTGGAGGCCTTTATTTTCTTAGCGCAGTGACCAAGCAAATGAGTGCGTGCTCCTGAATATTTGACAAGCGTGACAGCATGTGTGGCTGGAGCTGCAGCTGGCTATGCTTAGCTTTTTAGTCTAGGTGCTTTCTCGACTGATAATGCATGTTTTACCCCATCAGACTGGGTTTTGTCACGTCACATCAGGAATGCAATTGTGCTTTTGGATTTCAGGCAGGGAAAAATAGTTACACACAAGACCAGCTATATAATTTGCAGGGCCTTGTGCTGGCCTTGTGTGCAACTATTCAAACATTAAGAATTTCAAGGAACCATCAGCAGGGCCCTTTTAAGATTGGAGACTTGTGTAGCACACGTATGAAATTGACTCTGATCACAGAGCACAGAGCATCCCGTTGGAAACGAACAGGTTAATCTTTGTGGTGCTTCTAAAATGGGGGAAAATAACAGAGAGCTGAGAGTTTAACTCAGTTTAGTTGCAGAATTATAGATGACAAGCAAAGGGTCCAGTGTTCCAAGACAGTCCAGGTGAGAGTAGTGAGAAAATGTCTCGGGTCTCCTGAGATTATTTTGACTAAGTTCATGAGCATGTTCCCTTATCTATGTAGGTTAGACAGAGCAAGGTCAGCAGTTACCTGGTGGTAAATTAAAGCCCAGGTAACACGTAAATACAAAGGCAAGATCAAAGCAAAGGCCCCGAGGGAGAGGACCTGTCTGAAAAGCAGAGGGAAAGTATATTCTTTTCACCCACCCCTCTCTCCTGCTTCCAGCCCCTTCAGCAGTTTTCCTAAATGTTAGCAGCCAAACAAAAGGCCCGAAGCAGGTTTTTTTTTTCACAGCCCGTGAGCTGATCTTGAACTTTCCAGGGGTTTGTGCTTCATAGAAAAAACATTTAGGCATTTCCTCCATGTTTTTGTATCTGGAAAGGGAGGCCTCTCTTTCCAAGTGTTGACTGACATCTTAGAGCTTATTTCTTTCCAGTTAAAGTGGAAAATATCAACTAAGATTTCAAAGAAAAGGAAATGTAATGTATTTTCTCATCAAATTTGGCATTATCTATTTGCCAGGCAGGCCTTTAATCTTCGGTGCAGTATTTTTCCATTGTATAATTCTGAGTTCGCCTTAAATCTGTCTCTTTCAACTTCGCCTTTCTAAAATACGAATGTGATTTGCACAACTTATCTTCTTTTCTCATTTGTTTCCTTGATACTTTTGATTATCACTTGCTAGGGTTTCTCTAGAGAAGCTCACTATTTTGCCTCTGCAAATATTGAATGTAACACAGATAAAGCTTCTTTGTTAGTATGAATTCATTAATGACCTTGATAAAAAGAACTTTCCATGTCCAGCATGCTGGGAGGACTAACATTATTTGGGGCCTGTTGATATGAACATATAAATAAGAAAAGTACAATAATAGGCCTTAAAAATCTCATTAAGTTTTTAAATGGGAAGGAAAGCCAGTCACTTCTGTTCCAGGATCTGGTAGTACAGAGAAGTGCCTTATACGATCCTTCCCTCCAAGAACCTAAAAGCAGACATGGGATTAATCTCTAGAAGTTAAACTTCAAAACCAGTACATTATTACATAGGTCACAACAGAGATGTGTAGAGACAAGGAAAGGGAAAGACTCTATGGCTTAGAAGACTGAACTGTAGCCATGGAATGTATTAGAAAAGCTTATGCCAGTCGGATGGGTGAGCAAAGCAAACAGAAAATTCACAGAGGTAAATATTGGCAGGGTTCTATAAAATGCTATCCAGGGGAAACAAAGCTTTTGTAGAGGGACTTTAAGCACTCCTGGCTCCCAGGCCAGGCCATCCTGGTTGTTGAGATGGCTATGTTATGTTTTCTTAGATTGATTTCGTGGAACATTCAGATGACTTATTAACAATGCTTGTTAACATTCTATGATCATCAATCAGCCTAATGAATATTTTTTTAACTAACTCCATCGATAAGCTTTGAATGAGGATAGCTTACACTATTCATTCCTCAGTAAAAATTTCATTTCAGAGGCTCTTTCCTTTTTCCATGTAAATTAATAGATTAAAATTCTTGTCTTAAACCTAAGACTGATGGCTAGATGAAATGAGTTGGTCTTAAGAAAATGACTAGCACTGGGGTGCTGGCTTGGTACAATGTGGAGTGCTGGCTTGAGCCTTTGATACAATCCCAGAGGACGTGGCACCCTTTGCACATCTCTTTGGAGGCAGCCAGTCATGTTCTGTTAGCCAGACAATGTCATGTGTCCTCATTCAGTTAACTAGGAAATTATTTTCTCTGTCATTCCATCAAGCTTGATTTCCATTTTCTTCTTGACCAATGTTAAGGCCCTGAGTGTTCTGAGAACACTTTTGGATGGTTAGCTTGTCCTTTTCTTCCTTTTAGTCCCTATATCATTTTTTTTCTCCATTTCTGATCCCTAATTTAGATCTCATCATAAAACAAGACTCTTAAGGCTACAACTGGTAGAATGACCCAATTAGGTTCCAGGGTTATTTTTGTTGGATACAATTAACTCACTATTTATACAAATTTGTCTGAAAAAATTATGTGCCCATGATGACTTTCGAGCTCATTCTCTTAATAAATCTTACCTTTCTCTATACCTTCTAAATGTTGCCTTTGTTCACTTCAGATGGGTATCTCCTGGTTTGTCACATTCTTAAGTCTGGTCTTTCTTCACAAAGTAGGTTTTGATGTATGTCTTTTGCCCATGTCTTTTGATGACTGTTTTCAGTTCTGTGCATAAGTTATATTTCCAGTTTTCCTGCACTTTGCTCAACAGTGACTCCTTCTAAGGACTGTGCACACAGAGTCTAAGACTTCTATCTGGTAGTTCTTCCTTGGTCTACCTCTTTTTCCCCCCTCCATTGTTCCAATCTCTCTAAACTTTTAAAAATGCCTTTGAAGCTGGATAATTCTTCTTAGTCATATCATCCCCTTATACCATAAAGGTCAACCAGAGAAGAAGAGCAAGAAGACTTTTGAGAAACCGGTAAAATGAAGGCATTTGAGCAACAACTACTAATCAAACAACCCAATCAATCCAGACAGGGGAATTTTTAGCTTTTGGTTGCTGTTGGGCAGAACCCGGCGGACACAGGAAGGGGAACATCACGCTCCGGGGACTGTTATGGGGTGGGGGGAGGGGGGAGGGACAGCATTAGGAGATACACCTAATGCTAAATGACGAGTTAATGGGTGCAGGAAATCAACATGGCACATGGATACATATGTAACAAACCTGCACATTGTGCACATGTACCCTAAAACCCTAAAGTATAAAAAAAAAAAAAAAAAAAAGAACCCGGCAAGGTCATGGGGGCCTGCAGACGGCAGACTTGCTGGTGAAATGGAAAGATACATAAAGGTGTCATGGCTTCAGGGAGGGAAAGTGTTGTGGGATAATCCTGCATTTCAACAGTCACTCTGAAAACCCTGGGGTTCCCAGTGGAAAATTACTCTATGCCGATTTTGGAGTGACCTATGTGTGGAGCAGGGTATAGACGAGCCACCTGGGGATTGAGCGTGAAATAGCTGCATTCAGGAAACCTCACCCATACACCTGTTTTCCATCCCAAGCATGTGGGGACGACATGGTAACATTACTGTCTTCTTTGGAAAATATAGTTTGATTTGTAGCATGTTTTCTTAATGTCAGATTAGGAGCCTGGGAGTAAATTTTAACTCATATGAATTCTCTAGGGTTACATGGATAACAGTGAGTCTTTCTATTCTTAGGTAATTTCATATTTTCTGAAAATGAAAACAGCCCCATAAAAAGGTAGGACTTTGATTTAAAAAAATCTTAAAAAAAATTTCATCCACATTCTATACTCCACCACCCCCAACTCTGTTCCTCATTTATGGTATTTTACTTTGGTTTTTGTTGAAGTTAATCTTGCCATTGTTATCTTTCTGTCAGTCAGAATCCCACGGTGGTAATGCTGTTGATGTATTTTGTTAAACAACAAAAACCTTTTTTAAACATGATACATATTTAAAGAAAAAAAATGTCACCTTTAAGAAGGTAAAACAAGTTGACAAATGTTTCTTTAAGTGAAACTAATTGCATGGAATATTTTATGACATTTCCATGGAAAATGTTACAGGACATCCCTAGAGGATTTCAGGGGAACTTTTATAGCTATTTCCTGCTCCATCAGCATTTTACAGAATCTTGTGGAAAGCAGGGGTGGTTGCTGCTGCATCTGGTTAGTCGTGGGCATCAGTTTCTGTTGGTCTGTGGAGGAGCCTAACACACAAACACATTTGTGAAGATTGTCCTGAGATGATGTCAGGAATGATTGTGACCAGGACTGGCTTAATTAGATGCTGTCAGGTCAGGTGCAGCTGGGAAAACCTATTTTTCTTAGTTTCCTTTTGACATGAATCACTAAGGTGCTACCTACTTCCTTACCATTGTCCTCAGATAAAATACCTTTTGAAAATCCTCTTGTATAGTAGAGACTGGCTACTTTAACCCTTTTATTTTATTAAGATATTTTAAATATCATTAAGTGTCAAAACATTCAGTCCTTACTCTACTACATCAAAGCCATACTAAAGTAAGGAATACAAATGAGTGTAAGTGCAAAGCTTGTGCTCCAGGAACTAATAATCTGTAGCCAATCATGTAGGGTTATAGCTTTGTTCATGTCTGTCGACCATATTCTGCTTTTAACTTGTAGCTACTGCACTTAATTCCATTGCCTTTTCTCTGTGAAGCAAATGTTAACAAATAACTATAAAGACTTTCACATTATCATTTCATGAGGAGCACTTTAAAGTATCCAACTGATGGCACATGGTAAGGTCATACTTAGTCAACCATTTTATATTAACTATTTTATATTTTATATTTAAAATGCCACTTTTCCCTAATTTACAAAATGTAAATTTCTAAACACTTTTCTACCTACAACAGTGTGAGAATGAATAAGACAGCAGCTATTATCCTAATTTTCATAGCAGAGGAAGCGTGGTTAAATCACCTGCTTTAGTTCCCAGATTTACTTGTTGAAAGGGTAGACAATAGAACCCAGGGATTCAGATTCCTAAGTCTCGAATATTTTCCACTGACTGAACCATATTCATTCTCTGGAGAAACTAATTAACTGTGTTAATTTCTCAAGATAAGGATACACCAGTGTGTTTTGTGGTGTCTTTAAGTATTCAACCTGGGCTATGGCCCTCCTTGGTTGCTCATATGTTGTTTTCCCTGTTTACATGGTGGTGTGTCTCCATGATGCCAAAATAGCTAATCATTTCAAGATATCCTTTGAAAAAGTAAAACCAGTAGTGTTTAGTGTCATGGAGACAAAACAACCAGTTGATTTGACTTTTCTCCATTTTCAATCAGTGGTTTTACAGTCATGGAGAAATAGACTGTCCTTTTTCATCTCATGAGGTGTTTTCTACCCTCCGTTCTCTTTCTCCCTCCTTTTTCTTTTCTTCTTCTCTCCCTCTATCCCTTTCATTCTTTTTTTTTTCTTAACACATTTTATTCTTTTTCCATCCCAGGTAACAAATGGTTACTATGCAACATTTAAAATATAAAATATGGAGAGGAAAAATTAATATGACTATAATCATATGAAATACATGAAAATTTTTTTCTAACATGAAAACTAGTATTGTTCCCTTCTCTTTCCTACAATCAGCATGTTGAATTTCAACTACATGTTGGAAATTTTCTCTTTGTTCTAATTTAATTATTATATATTGCCTGATCTCTGACTTCAGAGATGCTTGATTAATTTTTTATAAGATCTTTATGAAGTTCTCTTAGATCTGGACACTAGTTAGCAGTGAGAGTGGTGTTAACCTGTTTTACTCACTGAACATGGGCTAATTTGGGAAAACCGAGTTTTGGGTTTTGAGACACTGATCATGTGGGATTAGTGAATACATTTTGCTATTCAATATTGTGTCATACCATGTTATGCCATGTCATTTATTCATTCACTCAAGAAGTATTATTAACTAATTCCTTAGTTGTAGACACTGTTGTAGGTGTTGAAGATTGATTATCAAAAGATCAGACAGGGCAAGGTGCAGTGCTCACTCCTGTAATCCCAGTGCTTTGAGGAGGCTGAGGCAAGAGGATCACTTGAGGCCAGCAGTTTGAGACCAACCTGGGCAACATAGTGAGACCCCATCTCTCCAAGAAATAAAAAAAATAAAAATTTACCAGGTGTGGTGGCATGTACCTACAGTTCTAGCTATTCAGCAGGCTGCAGGAGAGGATTACTCAAGCCCAGGAGGTTGAGGCTGCACTGAGTTATGATCATGTACCTGCACCCCAGCCTGGGTGACAGAGCAAAACACTGTCTCTTAAAATATCAGACAGGTTGGTCTCTGTATTGATGGAGTCCATCAACTACTAAGAAATATATGCATCAAGTTAGTCATTACAAGTTAGAACAAGTGGGAAGGAGAAATGCACATACTGTGCTAAAAGACAGATGCTAAAGCTATCATTTTCATGCAAGAGTTATACTTAAATCCCATGGATTTTAACATCTAATATACTCAGCCTCCCAACCCCTTCTGCTAATAAGATATAGGAAAGGAGCAAGAGAAGATTAACTTTAGGAGTTGCCTGGTATATACTTCACACAAACATATATAAATTGATCTATCTATCTATCTATCATCTATCTATCTATCTATCATCTATCTATCTATCTATCTATCTATATCATCTATCTCTAATCTATATATAGATATATACAGATAAATATATATTTGTGTATATATTTATGTGTGTGTGTAAAGTACTGATTTAGATAGATATGTTATATCTATATCATCTCTACTGTCTAATCTATATAGATATATCTAGATAAATATATATTTGTGTGTATGTTTATGTGTGTGTAAAGTATTGATTTAGATAGATATGTTATATCTATCATATCTATCTATTATCTGTCTGTCTATCTATCTATCTATCTATCTATCTATCTATCTATCATCTATCTATCTATCTATCTGTCTATCTATCTATCTATCATCTATCTATCATCTTTCTATCTATCTCAAAGCTGACTCCCCCCAGGGATTAAGGACTGAGTGAGGAAGAGTAAGTGGCAGAAGATCATTAGGTCCTCCCTCTCTCATCTTTTGTCTTGGGATTTGAGAGTTAGAGAGGGCAGGTACCACTCTGTAAGCTTCCCATTTTATTGATGCCAGCGACATTCACATAAAAGGGGCATAGGATTTCCCTAAAGTTAGAGATCTCTATGACTAATGTCTTGTTCATTTGGGAGGTCAAGCTTTGGCAGGTAGCATTGATGTGGCAAGATCCTTAAAAGGAGTAATAGAATTTATAGCAATTCTAGATGGCTCCAACTGGAACAGGGACCTAGAGACAGAGTCACACAGCTTCACATAATGGAATTTTAAGAACATATATTTCAAAAGATGCTAAGCAAGTTTCATGCTGAGACTAGGATAGAAACTTGGGGAAAAGTTTACATGGCCACATTTTAATTTCTGACATATTTTCAAAATGCGTATGATAGTCTTTTGGAAAACGCTGCAACCACAAGAAAAATACTGAAGTGCACCTTAGAAGAGTTGGGCTTAATTCAGATCTATCAGTAACCATGTGACTTTGGGCAAAGCACTTTGTCTTTTTGGGTCTCTGTTTCTTCATCTAAAATATTAGGATTATAGCTAAATGACCTCTAAGATCCTTTCTAGCTCCATAATTTTGTGATGTGAGAAGAATCCAAAATATCCTCACAGAGGAGTGAATTTGAACAAGACAACTCCCCCCATCCCCCAGCCATCTCTCTTTTAATACTTGATGGTAATCCCAAGGCCAGAACCTTTGAGATATTGGAGGGAGAGTGTCATGGAATAAAAAGAGCTCTGAATTTGGAGCTAGTCCACTCCACTTAGTAAATGTGTCACCCTGGGTGAATTATACTTACTTTCTGAGTCTCATGTCCGTCATTTGGGAAACAGGACAAAACCACTCACCCTCACAGTTTCCTCACGAGGATCACATGGGGTGTTACCTATGCAAATGTATCCTATGGCACCTGACACACAGGCAGGGCTCAACTGGCAGTCTTCCATCCTTTTCTCTCATCCCCTTGAATGTGGCTGGCTCAGTTTACTAGCGTGATCTTAGTCAGACTTGGCCCTTATAATCCAATTGTCCACAACCTTCAACAGATGTTAGGCTGCCTCCCAGTGATTACCTGCTCTGGAACTCTGCCTTTGATGAAAGCTGGACTGATTTTAGGCTGAATTTTTGTCCTGGACACCTTTGCTATGGAGAAACTCTGATGAGACTACTGGCATCATAACCATGTGGATCATCAGTTTGAATAATTTCCTGACTTCTGATTGAATCCTACTGAGAGAGTGACACACTGGACAATGCAATGGCAGCCACTGAAGTTTATGCCAGATCTTCACAATAGCTTTTCGGGACCATACATCCCTCTGCTCCTGAGAATGCATTTCCTTACACCAACACTCTAGGGCAGCAGAGCAACACTCCAGGGCACCAACACGCTAGGCCAGCTCACTCTTTGACTAGGCAGCTATACCAGAAAAACCCACATGGTCCCATGGCTGAAGCATGGGAAATATATTAGAAATAAAAGAAAAGAATAAGAAACAAGAAAGAGTTTGAGAAGAGGAACAAAAATAGAAGAAATGGAAAGTAAAAGAGGGAAGGGAATAGGGAGGAAGGATAGATGTCAACAGTGTTGCCAGGGGCTATAGATTGACTTTCTTTGACTTGGTAGAATCAAGAAATAATGAACAGGGGAACTCTCCCAAACAACAGGCTTTCAAAAGCCCAGAATATTATATTTCTGTAATAATCTAATGGTGTGGGAATGGTGGAAGGCTCTAAATGCTGATTCTATAATATGGGGTCCCTGGACTGGCTGCATCAGAATCACCTGAGGGCACCTGTATTACATACAGATTTCTGGGCTTCAGGCCCAGATAGACTGAATCAGACTCCTCTGATATGCGGCCAGGGCACATGCCTTTTTAAACAAAGGACCCCAAATATGCTGAGCTTGCACTAAATTCACTGTTTTACGAATATAATAAGATACTGTTTCATCTTTTCTCAACTAGTTTGAGCCACTGGCTAAAAAATACCTTTTTTATGTTACATCAGTTCTTTAGGGGAGAAAAAAGGAAAAACAAAACCAACAACAAAACCTGGGATTCAGCTAAATATTGTAGATATAATCTACAAAAGATTCAAGATCATGGGTATGGGTGTATCACACCACTGAATTATATGATTTTAGGTAAATTACCAATAATGAGATCATAGGTGGTGACCTTCAAATTTGAGGTTCCATCTCTTCTTCAGACTATAAGAGACTACTCATTGTGGGAAGGAAAAAGCAAACACAGCTGTCTTCCATCCCAACCCTGCCACCACTTGTAAGTGACTACCCCTTGTGGGGCTTCGTGCAGACCAAGCGAGGATACTGGTATAGCCAGAGCAGTTGGGCAAGCCAAGCCACTGGAACATAGAAGGTGGGCACGGTGGTGACTCTTGCATACCTCCTTATGTGGAGTCTGAGCTGATTCTTTTCCCCATCTGTACGTACATGCTCTACATCAACTAACCCACCCTCCCATGCCTTCTCTCCATGGCCCGCCTTTATGTACCACAATTTTTAAATGGTTAAAATTAGATAAAGTTGAATTAGACATATATGCAGAGAAGTTTTAAACTAGTTTGTCAAAGTTGTCCTACCTGTCTTCCCATTTCTGTAAGCTGGAGTGACCTCTACTGACTGCATCTTGTGTGTCTTTGACACCCAATGCAAATGCCTTCCGGATTAGTGGCATGATCAAATGTGACTATTTCTTTCCATTGGCTGCATTGCACTAGATGTGCACAAAAAACAGAATCATAGCCAACTCACAGCTGCTTATAGGGCGTGTACTGTCATTTTGGTCGGATTCCTGGACTGTCATCCACCATCTATCACAAATGTCTTTCTTCAAAGGGAGAGTAGGAAAATAAACTTTGACTTTTGCAAGCAAAGAGAGCAAAGAATTGGTTCAATGATATGAATTTTATTAATTATGCAACTTTTTTGGAGAAGAGATAGAAGTCTGCTCCATGTTTGGAAACACCAAAGAATTTAACAATTTACCTCCTGATTTAAGAAAAACATATCTCACATGCTAATATATGCAGCTGATTTCTACTCATGAGTAGCTTAGAAGACATTTAGGCAAGCCAAAGTCCCAAGCATTTCAATTCTGCTGCTCCACTGGCTAGAATTCCAAAATATCTTCTTGATCCTTTGTTGATGGCCCAATAAACAAGACTTTAGAGAAAGAGAATAACTTTTCTCCCTTTATTTTATAAATATAACCTTGTTTCAAAAAAATTCAGGCAGCTAATGAAAATACATACCAAAGAAAAAATAATTATACAGAGGTTTATTGGATGGTTTTTCAGTATTTATGTTTAGCAAAATAAGGTTTTGATAAATGTTACAAATAATTATTTTAACTGAAATTGAACTGCTCACACTGGGAATATTTCACTATTTAGTGTTTTTCCAATATGAAAACTTAGTTTGGATGCAAATTTAGTTTCAGGCACCTGTGAAGGCCACTGTAATCTGCAAATGTCAGAGACGTTGGGTTTTAGTTGCTAGATTAAATACTGTATGTATTCTTTATATAGTTTTAGTTTAAAAATTTATGTATTGAGTTGCAAAGCTTAGATGATTACTATTATTTATACTATTTCTTCCATCTATATAGAAGAATTCTGAAGTCTCAGGACAACTTTTACAATAATCTGACCCTCAACTTCATTTCAAAAGAAAACAGAGAGGGCCAGTATAACGTGCTGAAGACACTGGTCAGGGCCTTCAGGCTACTCCCCCTCTTATAAAGTATGTGCCTTCAATTACAGTCTTGATGACTGATGGGAAGGCAGATCTGTTAGCTGCAGGTGCTCATCTGCCATGGTGAATGGGTGTGATCATAGTTGGGCTAGCTGATGCTCCTAGGTACTAGGACCTGAGACCCAGAGATCAGTTAGGTTGCTTATGAGAAGCAATAGTGGAGCTGAGGCAATCCTTGACAAGGTCTGGGGCAAATCACATTATGCATATTCATAAAAACTAAAATCCTGTCAAGGGAGCTTGTCTGTGGAGGGCAATAGAGCATGCATTTTTTTATATATGACTTTGTAACAAATTATGATAAATTTAGTAGCTTAACACAATATATGTTTATTAACTTTTTTTCCTATGAGTTGGGAATCTGGGCAGGGATTAATTAGGTTCTTTGTTTTAGAGTTTTCTGATTATACAAGGCTGTGATCAAGATGTCAGCTTGGCACTGAAGTCTCATCCAAACATTCCTCTGAGAAAGGTCCACTCCCAAGCTTTCTTACATAGTTGTCAGGATTTAGTTAATAGCTCGCCATCATCTGAGAGTCTCAGTTTCTTGCATGTAGGTTTCTCCTTAGGGCAGCTTACAGCATGGCAGCTTGCTTTATCAGGCCAGCAATGGAAGAATCTGCAAGCAATACAGGAGTTACAGTATACAGTAATGTAATCTTAGGAGTGACACCCCATCACCTTTGCAATATTCTATTGATTGGAAGCAAGACACAGGTCGTGTCCGCCCTCAAGGGAAGGTGCTTACACAAGTGTGTGGCTATTAGAAGCCAGGGGTCATATTGAGGGTCATGTTAGAGAGTGTCTGCCACAGAGCAGAAATAGAAAATCTAAGAAGAAAGAGAGAGAGAAGGGGGGCAGGGTGGGATGCGAATATAGATAAAGGAGGAGGAGAAGGAGAAGAGGAAGAGGAAGAAGAAAGAAACCTTGATTTATTGATTTTTCTAATTATCATGAGGGATCAGGCTCTACTTCTCAGAAAGTGGGTCCTATAAAAATCTTCTAGTAACTTTATGATAATTACTTCTTTTAAATATTTTTGAAACATTTTAATTATGGTAAAAATAGGCATAACATACATTTTACCATCATAATCATGCTTAAACATACACTTCACTAGTATTAAATTAGTTCACATTGTTGTGCAACCAATCTCTAGAACTTTTTTCATCTTACAAAACTGAAACTCTTTACACATCAAACAGCAACTTCTCATTCTCTCCTTCCCCAGTCTCTGTCAGCCACACTTCTACTTTCTGCAAATTTGATTACTCCAGGTTCTTCATATAAATGGGCTTACATAGTATTTGTCTTTTCGTAACTGGCCGATTTCACTTATAATAATCTCCTCAAGATTCGTTCATGTTGTAGCATGAGACAAAATTTTCTTCTTTTTAAAGGCTGAATAATATTCTATGTGCATATGCTACATTTTCTTTATCCATTTGTCTGTCAGTAGATACTTGAGTTGCTTCCACATTTTGGTAATTGTGAACAACGCTGCCATAAATAGGGATATGTAAATATCTCCTTGAGAGCCTGCTTTCAATTTTTTTTGGTATATATCCAGAAATGAAATTGATGGATCATATGATAATTATGTTTTTAATTTTTAAAGAACTGTCATACTGTTTTCCACAGCAGCTACACTATTTTACATTCCCCCCCAAAAATGCATGAGGGTTCCAGTTTCCTCACATCTTCATCAACACTTGTCATTTTCTGTTTTTCTTTTTTCCTTTTGTTTTATAATAGCCATCACAATGGGTGTGATGTGGTATCTCATTGTGGTTTTGATTTGTATTTCCCTAATGATTAGTGATGTTGAGAAACTTTTCATATACGTGCTGTTCATTTCTATCTCTTCTTTGGAGAAATATCTACTGAGTCCTTTACCCACTTTTAAACTAGATTTTTTTTCACCTTTTAAATACAAACTTTCACCTAAGAGTGTTTTGAAATATCCAGATTATGAAAAAAGAAAGTTTTTTCCTTCACACAGTACAAAAATGAAGAAAATTCTCTATTCTCCACCTCACATTACACAAAGAGACCTCTCCAAAAACTGAACATAAACCCAGGGGCTTAAAATATGTTTAGGCACAAACTTTTCCCTAGAGGGGAGTGACATGGTGGGTGGGGCACAAGAGTCTCTGAAGGAACTTGTACATTTCATGCTTCCAGAATTTCACTTCTTCCAGATACCTTCCTCTAACACCTGTCTCAGTATTTTTCTTTTTACAGACACAATTAACACTAAACTGCTAAATTAAGTAGAATCTCTAAACTAAATATAACTTGAAACTATGCAAGGGACAAAGTGTTTTGTTCTGAGATCGCCGAAGCTCATCTTGGAGAAGTCCATGAGGCAGGTTGCTTGCTGGAAAGGCCAGTACACTTTTTTAGCAGGTGAATTCCAAAGCCACATGTAGAAAAGTTTCTTTCCAAAGCTAGGGGGATAAGACCCAGAGACAGAATCATTTTACTCTGCCCCACTCCTTCCCTGTGCCCCTTCCTAGGGCTGTACAAAGACCCTGATTGAATGATTGGATCTGTATTTTGCAGTAAAAGAGAATCAGAAGCCTTTTCTTTTTCCCTTTTTATTCTCTCCCCGCTCTTTTTTTCCCACTACTCTAATGAAATTTGCAGACATGGAAAGGAAACTGAGTTATTTATAGGAGTGGGAGGAATGTGAGCGCTAATTGTGCTTAGTCTATTCCTAAGTACGTAATCTGTTTGCTATTAAATTTTACAATCTTTCAGCAATATACACATTTTTTAAAGACAGAACTTCATAAATCTGACAAAGAATAACCAAAGTAAATTATTCTAAGGATTTGAATCTTCTAATCAAAATCAGGTTTAAAATTATATAAAATTTGTTTGCAGAATTAACTTACTTTGCAGCACTAGTATTTCCGTTCTTCCTTGGACTAGTTTATTCATTTCCTTTCTAGACTTGTAAAGTTTGATACAGCTACTCATGGATGATACAAATTTTCAGGGGCTAGTTATCATGCTTGTGTGCATACTAATTCACCAGGCAAATTGGGTCAAATGAGAAGCTGTTGTTTGCAAGTGTCTGAAGGAGGTACTGGGGCCTTGAACTCTAAATTCAATGTTTTGATAATCAAATAGCTCAAATTATTCTGCACAGCTTAAAGTCATTCTGGATAGAAAATTATCTTGGGACATAAATTTTTCTCAGGGTTCCCCATTTCTGTTATCTCTATCTAACAATCGCAAAAGCCTGCTTGTTAAAAATTATTGTTAAAAGGAATTAGAAAAAATCATAATCATTCCTAGGTAAATTTTTCATGGTGGAAATTATTTCCTGTTTGAAATTTGTTTTAGTTTGGCTGTCAAGGTTGCAAGAGATAGAAAATTACTCAAATTATTTTAAGGAAAGATGGCTTCATTAAAAGACAATGTATTAAATTCATAACTGAAAAACAACTGGGAAACTAGGCAGGTATAGGCGGTCATATGGAGGCTCTGACTGTGGCTGTTTTTCCTTTTTCTGTGTCTTTGCACAGCTCGCTCTGCCTCCGTCTGCTTTTGGGTATCGATCAATACAATATTCACCTGTATTCTTACATATTGTTTTTCTTTATACTTTCTGCTTGCTCATATTACTTTATATTATGCTTTCTCATAACTTTGGTGTGTTGTGATATGTCATATTTCTGCCTAACACATGCTGTCATGTTGACTTCCGGTTCTACTACTTAGCTGCCTTAGTCATTCAGTATTTTCAGTTAAAATTCTTGAGACAGGAAACCTGATGGGGTTTAGTTTGACTTGTTATTTTGACTTGCACTCCAAGTCACACTGTAGGTTGCTGGCCAGCTGATGATTTGGCTGTTTTTGAGTTAGTTGCCAATTTCTTTCAGTCACCTGTGGCTCGAAGGTGGAGGAAACAGGGTCATGTGATCCATACAAGGATTCCTCTTCAATTGGAGCTCTAGGTAAATCAGCTATTTTGAAGGGTCTTTCACTACTCTCCAGAGAAGGTGGCAAATATAAACCAGAATTAAAATAATAATCAGATTTCGATCATTTGCCATTGAGTCTGCTTTTCCTCTGTATAAGTGAGATACTATCTAGTCTTGAGACTGCTTGGGGTAGTAACAAATCACCCCCAAATTCAGTGGCTTAGAAAAAGAAATTATTATTATTTTTCTTATGATTCTATAGATTATTCACTGGGCAGTCCTGCTTCATGGAGTGTCACTGTGGGATATCTGGAAGGCCCCAAATGTCTTCACTCATATAGCTGGCAATTGGTGCTGGCTGTGGCCTGGGAGCCCCACTGGGGCTATGGACCAGGGCCCTTGATTCTCCTCTCTGTGGGCCTTTGCAGGTTGCTTTTTGGGTTTCATAACAGCATGGTGGCTGGGCTTCATGGAGGAACAGTTCAAGAAGACAAGCCCCAGTCTGCAAGCACGTATCAAACCTCCACTGCATTATTCTTGCTAACATCCTATTGGTCACAGCTAGTCACAAGGCCAACCCAGCCTCCAAATGGATTGAGACTTACAAGTGTATGCATCTGGGAGGCATCATTCAATGGGATCCCCCAAATGTTGTCACATTAAATGAGATAGTGTATGAAAAATGTTTTATGGTCTTTAATGCATATAATTAATGCTCAGTAAACATTTGAATAGTATTTCTGTTGAAGGAAATTTCGACAGTTTTTTTTCATCAAAATTAAAATGGTTACATTTCTGACACTTTTTGTTACCATATTTGGGAATTTCTTCATTCTTAAAAGATTCTTCAGGATTCTCAAAATTTCTATGTGGCCCAGCCTTCTCTCTTTCTCCAAGTGCCCCTGGTTCATGTCTCCAGGGATCTTACAATAACGAAGACAACCACTGCAAAATAGTATTTCAGGTTGGGCATTCAATGGGCCCAGAAGGAGATACGTTGGCTTGGGAAAGCATCACAGAAGAGAAAGCCTTAGAAGTTCTTATGTGAAGAAAGATAACCATTCTGTCAGTTCTGGAATCTCTTGATTTCGCAGAAGAGGAAACTGAAGCTTAGAAAGGAAAAGCTATCCGCCTAAAATCACCATCAGTGAGCAATACAGAATTGGAACCACTTTTTTTTTTCTAATACATTCATCCATTCACAAATATGTATTGAGTGTTAAGCACCGTATGAAGCTCGTTATATATGGGAGAAAACAAAAGGGATACACCCTCAACTTTGTGGCCTTTACAGTCTAACCTGGGGTAAAGATAGTAAATAAGTAAACTAACCATCCAAAATTGTGATAGACACTTTGAACAAACCCAACACAGCAGGATGATAGAGAATGGTGTTGGAAACATGGAGAGTCAGGAAAGTGTTTTCTGGTGATATAAAATTTAAGCTGCATCCCAAAGGGGAACTGAGAGGGTGTCAGCCCTGAGAAGATCAGAACAACATCCCAGACAGAGGGAGCAATATTTGTCAAGGTGCTGAGCCTGGAACAATTTTTATGTGTTAGAGGAAATAAAAGGAAAAAAATTCCATTAGTGGGACCACTGAGAATGAAGAGGTGAGATGCACCTGACTAACTTGGAGAGGTAGGAGGGATCAGAACCTGCAGGGCCTTTGGGGTCATGGAAAGAAATTTGAATTTTATTTTAGATACAGTAGGAAGTCACTGAAGTTTTTAAGAAAAAGAGCAACTTAATCCAATTTATATTTTTAAAAGGCTTACTCAACACATGTTGATTGAAAATCTATTTATTTGCCAAAGACTCTGCCAAGTGATATTGTAGCAGAAAAATAACATATGGCTCTGGAGAGGCATCTATAGCATAATAGATTGGAGTGTGTGTAGGGGGAAGAAAGACACATCCATTAGCGACAACATAAGTGTGGTAAGTTACACAACAGACTGTTTTCTGCGTTGCTCACAAAACCTTCCCCCATGAACCTGTCTGTGGTCTCGCTGAAATGACAGCTTTAGCTGGCTAGTACCATGGAATCCAGTTTCCCAGACATAGGCAGTTCATCCAGAGTGAGACACTGGTCCAAGCTGGAGCCATTATAGACCAGGAACACATTAGAATCTCCCTTAAACATCAGTTAAACAACACAGAGAATGTAATCATTAATGGTGATCACTGGGCCTTGAAGATGATAAAGCCATGAGGCTATTGTTTATGTTGGACACTGTACAATCAGAGGTGGCTGGTCAGCTAAAAGAAAAATCAGAAAAGAGGCAGACAGAAAGCAGATGAGAAACAGATCACAATATTTGAAAGGCATATTTAAAAATATAGATTCCTAGGGGGCTTCCCAGTTCCAATCTTTGCAACTCTGGACTCATTTTAGTCTTTGCCTGTGAAATTTCTTACCACACCCTTAAGGGATATCAGTGTCTCTCCCTGCCTTCCCATGCTTGAGATGGGTCTGCAAAGATTTGTAGGCTTTTCATGGTCAGAGAAGCAGGAGAAGGGTATTCCAGGCAAAAACAATAGTCTATTTAAAGGGACAGAAGCATAAGCATTCTAAAGGCGAGCTACTTCAGAAGGTGGTTTCAGTAAACACTGTATGAAATGTTGGCCAGGAATAAGAAGACCACCAAGCTTGATGATTGAAGCTTAGTGAAGGGAAGTTGAAAAGCTATTTGGAATGAAATCTTCACTTACAAGTCAAATAGTTGATGGTGATGGAAAAAGTATACCTTACTGAATTCTTTAAATAATATAAAATTCCCGTGGACAATTTTCAGCACCAAACACACTACCTGGCATTTAGTAGGTATTCAGTAAATATTCGAGGTGTGCATGTTGTCTTTATTTTTTATTTCCTCCAGTTCACAGCCAGTAGTAAACAAGGGCATATTACAAATTGAGATCCAAGTTGGGTTAAGTACACAGGTAAGCACTGAAACATGCAAGAGTATTTGCAATAAGAAGCTCAAATTCTATTCCACCATGAATAATAAGCTGAATTCCAGTTGGCCAATCTCCATTCCTTCCCAAAAGTGTTGAACTGGTAACCTGCTCACCTTCATTCCTCTTGGAATTTACAGATGTGTGCTGGACAGTGTGAGAAACGGTGTTTTACAGCAGCAATTAGTTTATTCCTGGGGTAAACAGTAGAACTTTAAGGATAATTGCAGCAAAAAATTTGTTTCCTATTGCAGTGTGAATAACCTACAGGCAGCCAATTGGCTGCTTGCCCTACAAATTCCAAAAAGGACATTGGCAACTGTTTTGCATTTGTGCCCAGTAGAGATTCGCAGATGCACAGTGGGGAGAGGAGAAAAGATGGGCTGTGTTTTTACCTATATTTGCAAAGCCAAGGATGGTTTTCCAGGACAGGTTAATTCAGAAGTGGGAAATTTGGGTCTGTGTAAGGGGAGAGCTTGCTTCTCTTTAAGATGGAAGCTGCAACCCGAGTGCCAGTTGGCAGCTCCTGAGTCTGCTATAGGGCCAACACACATGCAGGCAGCAGAGTCACTTAATCCCTTTGACTTTGCTATTTCCTGCCTATGACTGTACTAAGCTTGTTGAAGCCTGAAGCAACATGTGACTATGAGATTGTGGGCAGCCAGGAGCCAGTCTTCCACAGCCTTGGGCAAACTGACTGTACCACCCTCTACAATTTGCTTCCTAGCCAAGGTTGGCTATTTCCCCAAATTTCTCTTTCAGGTGTGGCATTATAGAGACCATTATTACTGTTGTTGCTGCATTTAAGAGAATACAGACACAATAGTTTCCAGCTTGCTTTTGTACATAGTTTCCCTAAATATTACTATCTCCAGTGCAGGCTCCAATTTGAAATGTCATTGCAGGCAGCAGCAATGTCACATATTTTTATGGCAATTTCTCTTATGATCGTTGTGTAATTATACTTTAATATTTAGGTGTGGACATTAAGGAAGGGGTTATTTCTGCCATACAGAAGGGAAAAATTACTAGGATAATACATAAAAAGTTAACTTTGTAGTTGATGTTGGAGATAGTGATTTCTATTACTGTAGATCATTTAATCTTTCCATGTGAATGGGAGAAGTGCAGTCTTGCTTTATTAATTGCTAATAATTTTCCCATATAAACTCAGAGCACCTCAAAAGTGGTTACTGTGCCTTATGTATCTCTTGCCTCCTAATTGATTTCCCTGCATCCATCCCTGGGTCCCTTTCCCCTACCCTCAATCTGTTCTATATACGTGGCAATTCTAATCATGACAAGCTTAAATTAATTTAATAATATCCTATTATCTTTGGGATAAAGATCACACATTCTTCCTGAGGTCAGCCTTCTTAGCATGGCCGAAAAGGTCCTACCTGATTTGGCACCAGTATCATCTCTCAGGCACTCACAAACCCATTTTCCACGATTCGATCTTTTCTGCTGGTCTTTTCTTCTGATTATCTAATGCATTGTGATTCTTCTTGCCACAAGACCATTGCACATTCCATTCCAGCTTCCTGGAATGCTCTTCCCACTGGTCTCTGTAAAAGTTAACTGCTTCTTATCCTTCAAATCTCAGCTCATGCTTACTCTCTTCCCTAATTTCCAGACTTACTCAGATTACCCTGTCATTCCCTCAAACAGCATCTGTAAATCTCCTTCTTAACTCTGATCACAATCTGTCATCCTACAAGAGTTTGGGAGTACTTAGCTGATGCCTACTTTCCCCCCTCAATAAGGACAAGGACTCTATTTCCAGCACTATCATGACCCTGGTGGAGGAAGACCATGGTGAACTCTATGCAAGGAGAGCTTGAGTCAAGTCAAGAAGGAGGTGCCAAATTTAAAGTTAAAAAGAAGCAGAATGAAAAGCAACCGAGGAAAACAGTTCTAAAGGGGCTTTAAAGCAAACAAGTCGAAATCAGTATCAATTTTAGTTTGAAGGAGCTGATGGACAAGATGTGACTTTCCAGTGAACCAGGCTCTGAACTTCATTTTGAAGTTAAAAATTGACTCTTGGGTTCAAAGAGACAGCATTAGAGAGATAGGATCACTCATCTCCAAACAAAGGGCATTTTCTTTTATATATATATATAAATATATATTATATAAATATAAATATATATAAATATATATTATATAAATATAAATATATAAATATATATTATATAAATATAAATATATAAATATATATTATATAAATATAAATATATAAATATATATTATATAAATATAAATATATATAAATATATATTATATAAATATAAATATATATAAATATATATTATATAAATATAAATATATAAATATATATTATATAAATATAAATATATATAAATATATATTATATAAATATAAATATATATAAATATATATTATATAAATATAAATATATATAAATATATATTACATAAATATAAATATATATAAATATATATTACATAAATATAAATATATATAAATATATATTACATAAATATAAATATATATAAATATATATTACATAAATATAAATATATATATAAATATATTACATAAATATAAATATATATATAAATATATTACACAAATATAAATATATATATAAATATATTACACATATGTAATATAAATATATTACATATAAATATATGTAATATAAATATATTACATATAAATATATATAAATACACATATATAAATATATATATATATATTACAAGTTATTGGGGTACAGGTGGTGTTTGGTTACATGAGTAAGTTCTTTAGTGGTGATTTGTTAGATTTTGGTGCATCCATCACCCGAGCAGTATATACTGCACCATGTTTGTAGTCTTTTATCCCTCGCCCCTATCCCACTCTTCCCCCAAAGTCCCCAAAGTCCATTGTATCATTCTTATGCCTTTGCATCCTCATAGCTTAGCTCCCACATATCAGTGAGAACATACAATGTTTGGTTTTCCATTCCTGAGTTACTTCACTTAGAATAATAGTCTCCATTCTCAGCCAGATTGCTGTGAATGACGTTAATTCATTCCTTTTTATGGCCAAGTAGTATGCCATTGTATAAATATACCACAGTTTCTTTATCCACTCATCGATTGATGGGCATTTGTGTTGGTTTGACGATTTTGTAATTACGAATTGTGCTGCTATAAACATGCATGTGCAAGTATCTTTTTTGTATAACGACTTCTTTTCTTCTGGGTAGGCACCCAGTAGTAGGATTGCCAGATCAAATGGTATTCTACTTTTCATTCTTTAAGGAATCTCCACACTGTTTTCCATAGGGGTAGTACTAGTTTACATTTCTACCAACAGTGGAGAAGTGTTCCCTGTTCACTGCATCCACATAAATATCTACTGTTTTCTGATTTTTTTTTTTATTATGGTCATTCTTGCAGGAGTAAGGTGATATTGCATTGTGGTTTTGAGTTGCATTTCCCTGATTATTAGTGATGTTGAGCATTCTTTTATGTTTGTTGGCCATTTGTATATCTTTTTTGAGAATTGTCTATTCATGTTCTTAGCCCACTTTTCAGTGGGATTGTTTGTTTTTTCTTACTAATTTGTTTGAGTTCATTGTAGATTCTTGATATTAGTCTTTTGTCAGATGTATAGATTGTGAAGATTTTCTCCCACTTTCTGGATTGTCTGTTTACTATGCTGACTCTTCCATTTGCCGTGCAAAAGCTCTTTCGTTTAATTAGGTCTCAGCTATTTATCTCTTTTTTTTGGCATTTGCTTTTGGGTTCTTGGTCATGAAATCCTTGCCTAAGCCAATATCTAGAAGAGTTTTTACAATGTTATCTTCTAGAATTTTTATACATTCAGGTCTTAGGTTTAAGTCTTTAATCCGTCTCGAGTTGATTTTTGTGTAAGGTGAGAGATGAAGATCCAATTTTATTCTCCTACTTGTGGCTAGCCAATTATCCCGCAGAATTTGTTGAAAAGCGTGTCCTTTCCCCACCTTATGGTTTTGTTTGCTTTGTCGAAAATCAGTTGGCTGTAAATATTTGGGTTTATTTCTGTGTCTCTATTCTGTTCCATTGGTCTATGTGCCTATTTCTGTACCAGTACCACACTGTTTTGGTGACTATGGCCTTACAGTATAGTTTGCAGTCAGGTAGTGTGATGCCTCCAGATTTGTTCTTTTTGCTTAGTCTTGCTTTGGCTATGTGAGCTCTTTCTTGGTTCCACATGAATTTTAGAATTGTTTTTTCTAATTCTGTGGAAAATGGTGGTATTTTGATGGGGACTGCATTGAATATGTAGATTGCTTTTGGCAGTATGGTCATTTTCACTATATTGATTCTACCCATCCGTAAGCATGGGATGTATTTCCATTTGTTTGTGTTGTCTATGATTTCTTTCATCAGCGTTTTATAGTTTTCCTTGTACAGGTCTTTCAACTCCTTGGTTAGGTATATTCCTACACATTTTATTTTTATTTTTTGTTTCGCAGCTATTGTAAAAGGGGCTGTGTTCTTGATTTGATTCTCTGCTTGGTCGCTGTTGGTGTAGAGAAGAGCTATTGATCTGTGTACATTAATCTTGTATCTAGAAACTTTGCTGACTTCTTTTGTGAGTTCTAGGAGCTTTCTTGTGGAAACTTTGAGGTTTTCAAGGTAAACGATCATATTGTCAGCAAACAGAGACAGTTTGACTTCCTCTTTACTGATTTGGATGCCCTTTATTTCTTTCTCTTGTCTGATTGCTCTGGCTAGGACTTCCAGTACTATGTTGAAGAGAAGTGGTGAGAGTGGGCATCCTTGTCTTGTTCCAATTCTCACAGGGAATACTTTCAACTTTTCCCCATTCAGTATTATGTTGGCTGTGGGTTTGTCATAGATGGCTTTTATTACATTAGTATGCAAATTTTGCTGAGAGTTTTAATCATAAAGGGATACTAGATTTTGTCAAATGCTTTTTCTGCATCTATCAAGATGATCATGTGATTTTATGTGTGTATGTTTATGTGGTGAATCACATTTATTAACTTGCATATGTTAAACCATCCCTGTATCCTTGGTATGAAACCCACTTGACCATGGTGGATTATCTTTTTGATATGTTGTTGGATTTGGTTAGCTAGTGTTTTGTTAAGGATTTGAGCATCAATGTTCATCAAGGATATTGGTCTGTAGTTTTCTTTTTCAGTTATGTCTTTTCTTTCAGTTATGTCTTTTTGGTATTAGGGTGATGCTGGCTTCATAGAATGAGTTAGGGAGGGTTTCTTCTTTCTCTATATTGGGGATAGTGTCAAAAGGATTGGTACCAATTCTTCTTTGAATATCTGGTAGAATTCTGTTGTGAATCTGTTGGTCCAGGACTTTTTTTTTTTGTTGGTAATTTTTTAGTCACAATTTCAATCTCACTGCTTGTTATTGGTCTGTTCAGGGTATCTAATTCTTCCTGAATTAAGCTAAGAGGGTTATCTTTCCAGGAATTTATCCATCTCTTCTAGGTTTTCTAGTTTATGTGCATAAAGGTGTTCATAGTAGCCTTGAATGAACTTTTGTATTTCAGTGGTGTCGGTTGTAATATCTCCTGTTTCCTTTCTTAGTGAGGTTATTTGGATTTTCCCTCTTCTTTTCTTGGTTAATCTTGCCAATGGTCTATCAACTTTATCTTTTCAAAGAACCAGCTTTTTGTTTCACTTATTTTTTGTATTTTTTTTGCTTCAATTTCATTTAGTTCTGCTCTGATCTTGGTTATTTCCTTTCTTCTGCTGGGTTTCAGTTTGGTTTGTTCTTGTTTCTCTAGTTTCTTGAGGTGTGACCTTAGAATTCAAGTTTGTGCTCTTTCAGTCTTTTTGATGTAAGTGTTTAAGGCTATGAACTTTCTTCTTAGCACTGCCTTTGCTGTATCCTAGAGGTTTTGATAGGTTGTTTCATTATTGTCATTAAGTTCAAACCATTTTTTAAATTTCCATCTTGATTTTGTTTTTGACCCAGTGCTCATTCAGGAGCAGGTTATTTTATTTCCATGTATTTGCAGGGTTTTGAAGGTTCCTTTTGGGGTTGATTTCCAGTTTTATTCCACTGTGGTCTGAGAGAGTGCTTGATATAATTTCAATTTTCTTAAATTTATTTAGGCTTGTTTTATGGCCTATCATATGGTCCATCTTGGAGAAAGTTCCATGCACTGTTGAATAGAGTGTGTATTTTCTGGTTGTTGGATGAAATGTTTTGTATATATCTGTTAAGTCCATTTCTTCCAAGGTATAGTTTAAATCCATGGTTTCTTTGTTGACTTTTCTGCCTTGATAACCTGTCTAGTGCTGTCAGTGAAGCATTGAAGTCTCCCATTATTTTGTGTTGCTGTCTATCTCATTTCTGAGGTCTATTAGCAATTGTTTTATAAATGTGAGAGATCCAGTGTTAGGCACGTATGTGTTTAGGATTGTAACAGTTTTCGGCTGGACAGGGCCTTTTACCATTATATAATGTCCCTCTTTGCCTCTTTTAACCACTGTTGCTTTAAAGTTTGTTTTGTCTGATATAGGAATAGTTACTCCTGCTCGCTTTTGGTGTCTATTTGCATGAAATGCCTTTTTCCAGCCTTTTACTTTAAGTTTATGTGAGTCCTTATGTGTTAGGTGAGTCTCCTGAAGGCAGCAGATAGGTGGTTGGTGAGTCCTTATCCATGTGCAGTTCTGTATCTTTTAAGTGGAACATTTAGGGCATTTAAATTCAATGTTAGTATTGAGATGTGAGGTACCATTGCATTAATTGTGCTATTTGTTGCCTGTGTACTTTGGTTTTGTAGTTTTTTGTTTTTGCGTTTTAACTTGTATTTTTGTTTTATAGGGCCTGTGTGATTTATACTTTAAAGAGGTTCTGTTTTGATGTGCTTCCAGGATTTGTTTCAAGATTTAGAGCTCTTTTTAGCAGTTTTTGTAGTGGTGGCTTGGTAGTGGTGAATTCTCTCAGCATTTTTTTGTCTGAAGAAGACTGTATCTTTCCTTCACATATGATGCTTAGTTTCACTGGATACAAAATTCTTGGCTGATAACTGTTTTGTTTGAAGAGGCTGAGGATAGGGCCCCAGTAACTTCTAGCTTGTAGAGTTTCTGCTGAGAAATCTGCTCTTAATCTGATAGGTTTTCTTTTATAGGTTACCTGGTGCTTCTGTCTCACAGTCCTTAAGATTCTTTCCTTTGTCTTAACTTTGGATAACCTGATCACAATGTGCCTAGGCACATTGCCATGAATTTCCCAGGTGTTCTTTATGCTTCTTGTATTTGGATGTCTACATCTCTAGCAAGGCCAGGGAAGTATTCCTCAATTATTCCCAGAAATATGTTTTCCAAACTTTTAGACATCTCTTCTTCCTCAGGAACACCGATTATTCTTAAGTTTGGTTGTTTAACATAACCCCAGACTTCTTGGAAGCTTTGTTCATATTTTCTTATTCTTTTTTCTTTGTGTTTGTTGGATTGGGTTAACTGGAAGACCTTGTATTTGAGCTCTGAATTTCTTTTTTTTTTTTTTTTTTGAGACAGAGTCTTGCTCTCTCACCCAGGCTGGAGTGCAGTGGCGTGATCTCGGCTTGCTGCAAGCTCCGCCTCCCGGGTTCACGCCATTCTCCTGCCTCAGCCTCTCGAGTAGCTGGGACTACAGGCACCCGCCACCACGCCCGGCTAATTTTTTGTGTTTTTAGTAGAGACGGGGTTTCACCGTGGTCTCGATCTCCTGACGTCGTGATCCACCCGCCTCGGCCTCCCAAAGTGCTGGGATTACAAGTGTGAGCCACCGCGCCCGGCCTAGCTCTGAATTTCTTTCTCCTAGTGGTTCACTTCTATTGCCGAGAGTTTCCAGGGCATTTTGCATTTCTATAAGTGTGTCCAATGTTTCCTGAATTTTTGATTTTTTTTTCTTTAAGCTATCTATTTCCTTTAATATTTCTCCCTTCATTTCTTGTATCATTTTTTGGATTTCCTTGCATTGTGCTTCACCTTTCTCTGGTGCCTCCATGATTAGCTTAATAACTAACCTCCTGAATTCTTTTTCAGGTAAAAAGGGGATTTCTTTTTTGTTTGGATACGTTGCTGGTGAGCTAGTATGATTTTTAAGGGGTGTTATAGAGCCTTGTTTTGTCATATTACCAGAGTTCATTTTCTGGTTCCTTCTTATTTGAGTAGGCTCTGTCAGGTGGAAGGTCTAGGGCTGAAGGCTGTTGTTCAGATTCTTTTGTCCCATGGAGTGTTCCCTTGATGTAGTTTTCTCCCACTTTTCTTGGACGTGGCTTCCTGTGAGCTGAACTCAATGACTGTTGATTCTCTTCTGGGTCTAGCCACCCAGTGAGTCTACTCAGCTCCAGGCTGGTACTGGGGGTTGTCTGCACAGAGTCCTGTGATGTGAACCATCTTTGGGTCTCTCAGCTGTGGATACTAGCACCTGTTCTGGTGGAGGTGGTAGTGAGGTGAAGTGGACTCCATGAGGGTTCTTAGCTTTGGTGGCTTAATGCTCTATTTTCATGCTGTCTGGCCTTCTGATGGGAGGTAGCACTTTCCAGAGAGCATCAGCTGTGGTAGTGTGGAGAGGAAGTGGTGGTGGGCAGGGATTTAGAACTCCCAAGATTGTATACCCTTTGTCTTTAGCTAACATAGTGGGTAAGGAAGGACCATCAGGTGGGGGCAGGGCTATGCATGTCTGAGCTCACACTCTTCTTAGGTGGGTCTTACTGTGGCTGCTGTGAGGGATGGGGTGAAGTTCCTAGGTCAGTGCAGTTGTGTACCTAGGAGAATTATGGCTGCCCCTGCTGAGTCATGCAGTTTGTCAGAGAAGTGAAGGCAGGCCAGCAGTCACAGGCCTTACTCAGCTCCCATACAAACTGAAGGGCCGGTCTCACTCCCATTGTGCCCCTACTAACAGCCCTGAGTCTGTTTCCAGACGGTGAGTGAGGTGGGATTGAGAACTTGCCCCAGGATACCCATCTCCCAGATGCAAAATAAAAGGGCTTGGTTTTTCCCCTGCCTGTGGAGTCTGCACACCAGATTTTTGCCTTCACCCAAGTTCTGGCCAGAGGGCTTCTCGCCCTGTTCAAGAGCATTTTCTCTTTGTCACAATTTGCTCTGTCCAAGTGTGGACAGATCAAGATTGGTAGCCCTTGTGGCCAAGGCAGAAAGGGCCTGGTAACACTGGTGGCCAAAGCAGAGAGGACCTGGCCAGAGCTGTGGATGGTGGCAAATAAAAGTTCCTCTAGGGAGCTCTGAGTGGTCTTACCATAGAAGTGATTGGTGAGGGTGTGCATGCACAGGGAGAAAAAAAGGTTAATACTTGAGAAGACATTTATAGCACAAATGTGTCAGAGAAAAATAAGGGAGTAAAGGAAGAGGAAAGAGGTGGCAAAAAGATGTTGAGTCAAGAGAATAAAGCTTGCCTTTCTGTGCCTGGCTTATTTCACTTCATATAATGTCAAGTTTCATTCATGTTGTTGCAAATGACAAGACCTCATTCTTTTTATGGCTGAATAGTACTCCATTGTGTATATGTGCCATATTTTCTTTATCTATTCATCTATAAATGAACACTTAGGTTGTTCCCCAATATTGGATATTGTGAACAGTGCTGCAACAAACATAGGATCTCAAAATCAAAACAATTGAACTCGTAGAGATAGAGAATAGAAGAATGTTTGCCAGAGGCTGGGAAGGGTAGTATGGGGGTTGGGGGGAGGTAGAAATGGTTAATGGGTACTAAAAAAAAAAAAGAACAAATAAGACCTACTATTCACAAGAGGTTGACTATAGTCAAAAGTGATTTAATTGTACATTTAAAAATAACTAAAACAGTATAATTGGATTGTTTGTAACACAAAGGATAAATGCTTGAGGGAATGAATATTCGATTCTCCATGATTATTACATGATTGCATGAGTACTACACATTTCATGCCTGTATCAAAATATCTCATGTACCTCATAAATATATACACCTACTATGTACCCACACAAATATATATATATATATGTAGATAGATAGATAGATTGATAAAAGAAAAACAATAGAGCTTGCAAATTACAAAGAAAAAGAAGAAAGACTTTTAAGAAGAAGGGTGTGGTGAAGGAAGATGAGAACAGAGAAATCGCCTTGAGATTTATTTAGAGTGAGGTCGCTGATGACCTTGGAAAGGACAGTGTTAGTGGAGTGTTGGGGGATGGAAACCAGAGAGCACAGTGTGAGAAGGGAGTTCTGAAAAAGTGGGAAAGTCAGAGCAGTACATTTGGGTTGAAAGATCTTTAAATCTTCTGATGGCCTATGAACGATGCCAAAGGCAAAAATTCTTGCCTGCCATGAAACTGTTGGACAACGTGTTCTTTTTTCAGATCGCTGTTCTCAGAAAGCCCAGGGCAATCAGATCTCAGCCAGCTGTGTTGAGGGTCAGGACTGAGATCAACATCTTGGGAGGTGAGGTTGAGGGAACAGGGGTGTTGTGGGCTAACACTCTTGGCAGTGTGAGTGGGCAGGAGTCCATCCTCAGGGATGGTCCTTCTTGGCCTGCCCCACTGTTATTGTTAGCTTCTCATTTCCAGGAGTACTAAATCTATAACAAAGTATTAAAACTGGTGTTTGGAATATGATCTAATTAATTCATTTTTGCTTTATCTGAATATAATGTTAGAAGAAATCTTGGCTTTGAACTTTTACCTCTTGGGCTGTGTCATGGTACCAGGACAGCACACTGAAATTTAGAAGGGCTGAGACTACACTGGACACAAAGGCCTGGTGGGGAAGGTAGGCATCAGTGCAAATCAGGTTTACTAGCAGGACTTGGGCCATAGATGCAGTCAATGCAGATTTGGGTTATAGCTGGGACAGGTAGGAATCAACTATTCTGGCCAGGGATGCTGTGGATGAAAAAGCTACCTGGAAATTTTCGTTAATAACAACACAGGGAGTGTGTTGCTCAAACACTGGGTAAGAGCTAAGTGGTATCTTTAATCTGTAAGCAGCCTAGGTTTTCATGGCTAATTCTGTCCTAGGTGCAGAGGGCGCTGTCTCTCCCCCACCCAGAATTAATGACTGTATTTGTTCTTTTGGTAAAGTTAGCGTACCTTGGGGTTCTCAAGTACTTTGCCAGATAAGTAGGGCTCATCTTCCCAGAGACCCCAGTTTTCTGTTCATTGAAATCGTCCTTCTCTGGAGAACCATATGACATTTGAAAAAGTCATGAAAGGTAAACAGAGAGATCTCCATCTTGGGTTTTGATAATATTGTGATCTTAGTTCTGGTAGAGTAGCAATGAGGGAATTCTCACAAATGTCTGTCATATGAAAGATTCCAGGCCTGATCTTTGAACCCTGTGCCTTCTAGTGTATCTTAAATATTTCTTCCATAGTCTGGCATCTTGAATAAGATAGACATTATGCTCTTCATCTTTGCTGATGTGATCCAGGTCTCACGCTTGAGTATAATTCTAAATCGAGTTCAGAATAATAATTAAATGTTGAGTCTACTCATGACTTATAATTTTAAGTTAGAGGAATCAAGGGGTTGACCCATCTCTTCTTGGAAGAGTAAGGGAGGCAGCCGTTCTCAAATGGTTTCTTTCTGTTTTGTAAATGCCCTTTTTCCCTTGAAAGACAATTTGTCACATGGTCCGGACTGCACAGCTAGTGCTGGGAATCATAAGTAGACAAAGGAAGAATCTTTCAAATGTGGAAATAAAGTGATGGCCCAAAACTGGTTATCTCAGATTTCTTAGATATTGAAGATAACCAGAAAAAAATAGGAGTTTGTGCATTAGGGGAAAGCCTGTAAACTTGAGTGGTTTTCCCATAACACTAATGATAATAAACCATATTTATTTAGTACTTAGTATGTGTCTCATACTAAGGACATTATGTGCCATTGTTTCCTACAACAACATTATCATCCTATTTTACAGACAAATTGAATGGAGCTAGAAACCTAGCAAATATCATAACGCCAAGAAGTAGAGAGCAAGAGTTAAACTTAGATCTTTCTGTTCTCAGCTCTTCTGTTCTTTCCAGTGTAAAGCACATCTGGAAAGGAGATTTACTTTGTGTGGAAAAGAAAACTTCTTAAAATGGAAATAGCGTAAAACCTAGGCCTGACTATTGGTAAAGTTTTATTAGAGGTAAAGGGAACTTCAAAGGCAATATGATTCTATCTTCTAACTTTTTAATTGAGGAAGCTGCGACCCAGACATGGTGACTTGCTTGTGGTCCTGAAGAAGGTCTACTGTCTCCACCAATTGTGAAAGGATGACTCTTGTCTGACAGTTGTTGGCTAGCCTAGGCAAAATCTTCTCCAGCAACTTCAGATCCCCAGCTGGGCTGTCCCTGAGACTCCCCAAGCTTCATATGGTGTTTCAGATTTCAAGCCACCTGAAATGACAAAAAAAAACAAGAATTTGAGGCACAACTGGGCAATAAGATAAGAACGTGCAACTGGATATCCTATGTGTCTATGCAATTCTGGCCAAGTGTGCATACTCTCAGGAAGAACCTATAGTTGAGATCAGAACAACAGTCAGCAAATGGGAACTCTCCTTAAGGTAAAAGGTTTCCTGATTTAAAGATTTTGTCTATCCCTCTGCAAAGTCAGAGAGGCCCTTTATAATGAGAAAACGTTGCTCCAAGAATGTATGGCTGCAACCTGTATGAAGGTATCCAGGGTCACATATAGACTGTAAGTACCTAATTAGCCTCTAGACCTGTGCAGCCCAAGATAAGTGTCATCAATTAAAATGAAATGGATATCAATTAAAATGAAATCTAATTAAAATTCAATTGTGTTGTAATAGTCACCTTTCAAGTGTTCAACAGCCACATGTAGCTAGTGGCTATCATTTTAGATAGGGCAGAAGTAGAATATTATGATCATCACAGAAAATTTTATTGGACAGTGATGCTGTAGTCTGTGCAAATGTTCATGACTAGAAGTGAGACTTTATTCAAGAAGAATCTTTGAGAAAAGCTTCATAGAGGAGGTGGCAACTGAGGTGACTTGCAAAACAATTCAAAATTAGTCATGTAAATGTTGGGGTGAATTATGGCAAGAGTCAGAAACTGGGAAAAGCATCCTAGACCAGGACATTGAAATTACCTTGTAGAATTTTAGTACTTTGCAACTCTGAAGGGTAAGATACATGAAGGACCATGATAGGAAATATGACTAAATAGATGACCTGGTGAGTTACTAAAGAAGCTTGCATATTGTTATAAGGAGTTTGAATTTTCATCCTAAGCATGAAGGGGAATTATTCAAGGATTCTCTGTAGAGATAGCTTGGAAATGACTTGGCCAAATTTTGCAAAAATTACTGTTGAAAATGAGTGAGAATTAGAATGAAAGGGAATATTTTGGGAGAAAATAAAGAAAAAAGTAGGCTGAAAAGTTATTGCATTTACCCCCATGTTTATTGCAGCACTATTCACAATAGCAAAGATATAGAATCAACCAAAGTGTTCATCAAAGATGATTGCACAAAGAAAATGTGATATATATATATATATCACAGCCAATAGAATACTATTTGGTCATAAAAAAGAATGAAATCTTGTCATTTACAGCAACACAGATGGAACTGGACATTATTATGTTGATTAAAATAAGCCAGATGTAGAAAGGCAAATATTGCATATTGTCACTCATTTGTGGGAGCTTAAAAAATTGATCTCATGGAGGTAGAGAGTATAATATTAGTTATTCCTGCAGGGATCTCCACAAGCAATTTCTTAGGCTTATTACCATGGGCAACTAATTTAAGAACATTTATACCAAACACTCACATCTTCATTGACACAGAAGGAAGACTTGTATAGAGTCTGAAAAAATATATTTTCTCAAGCCATGTATCTGACCAATATGAAGCTTTGGCCACTTGGCTATTCCAAAATTAAGTGATAAAGAGATGAGTAACCTGTTCTGCCATTATACAGGCAGTAGGAAAAATAGAAAATAAAACAAGAAGTAAGTAACCTGATTTTTGTTATCAAGATGTTAACCAAGAACTGTCAAAACATGCTTGTGTAACATTATAATAATTAGAAATAACAAAAACATGATAATTGCCTGAATACCTGATATATATTCACTATTGTGTTAGTTCTCATTCTGCTAGTAAAGAAATACCTGAGACTGGGTAATTTATAAAGGAAAGAGGTTTAATTGACTCACAGTTCAGCATGGCCGAGGAGGCCTCAGGAAACTTACAATCATGGTGGAAGGGAAAGCAAACACGTCCTTCTTCACAGGGCAGCAGGAAGGAGAATGAGTGCTCAGCGAAGGGGGAGGCTCCTTATAAAACCATCAGGTCTTGTGAGAACTAACTCACTATCATGAGAACAGGATGGGGGAACCCACCCCCAAGATTCAGTTATCTCCATCTGGTTCCTCCCACGACACATGGGAATTATGGGAACTACCATTCTAGATGAGGTTTGGGTTGTGACACAGCCAAACCATATCAGCTATTATTATTATTAAGTTTTCACTATGTATGGGAGACCAGGCACTGTGCTAAATTCTAAAGTGCTTTTTACATTTATTTTCTAAGTATTATTAGCTCTATAAAAGATGGAGAAAGCTGAGAAAGAAAGGGTAAAAAGCATACTTAATTTATCCATATATTCAGTAAAGGAAAAACCCAGGCTCTGAATACCAGCTGCCTCACCCCAAAGCACTTGTGTGTGACTTCTATATTCTTCATAATTTCATGTACTCCTCATGAGAATCCTGAAGATAAGTATCATTAGAACCACTTTGCAAATCATGAACCAAAGCTCTGATAAGTTAAATAAATTGTCCAGTATCACACAGCTCATAAATAGCCAAACTGACTTTCCAATTTAGGTCATGGATTCAAGGTCCTTTCTCTTTCCACTGTTTTCCTGGCTTCTAATGTTTCATCCCCATGAACTGTCATAGACTTTATTGATAGTGAGGAAAATTAGAGAAGACCAAGGCTGGTCAGGACCCAGAAGATGATGACATCCTTCTTCCTGGTACCTGGCAAGATAGGAACTCTACCCGCTTGGTATCAAGCTGAAGAGGGTTCTTTGATAAATAACGTTGATATTACTACATTATAATAGTCTTACATGCTTATTGAAGAAAAGCTGGAGAATAGAAAAATAACTTCAAATATGCAAAATTTTATTTATTAATATTCTTCTTAAAAAGGAAATGTATCTTTTTGCTTATAGCCCTTCTCATATAAAATGACATTTCCCATATCTTTAAGTATTTTTCTACATTATGATTTTAAAAACAGCTTTGAGAACCATTGAATGATAAACCATAATGTATTGAAGCAATTTGGATTTTTGCCAATTATGTTATCATCCTTGGCTAATGTCTATGATTATTTCCTTATGATCAACTCCAACAAATTGAATTCCGAGTCAGGGACAGTAGAATTTTAATTTTTTTGATATATAGTGCCACATTGCCTTTCAAAAAACGTGTGCCAGTTGGCGCTCCTACCGATAGTGTGAATGTATTCATTTTCTGTATTCTTGCCAATTCAGTTGGCAAAAATGGCATCTCTTTGCTGTTTTAAATAAAGAGTTTGGTTTCAACTGTGGCAGGCTGAATCATGCTTCCCCCACCTTTCCCCCACCAAAAAAACTGCTTATGTCCTAATCTCTGGAACTTGTGAATATGTTACTTTAACGACCAGTGATGATGAGCTTTTTCTCATATGTTTGTTGGCTGCATAAATGTCTTCTTTTGAGAAATGTCTGCTCATATCCTTTGCCCACTTTTTGATGGAGTTGCTTGTTTTTTTCTTGTAAGTTATTTAAGTTCCTTGTAGATTCTGGATATTAGCGCTTTGTCAGATGGATAGATTGCAAAAAGTTTCCCCATTCTGTATGTTGCCTGTCCACTCTGATGGTAGTTTCTTTTGCTGTGCAGAAGCTCTTTAGTTTAATTAGATCTCCTTTGTCAATTTTGGCTTTTGTTGCCATTGCTTTTGGTGTTTTAGTCATGAAGTCTTTGCTCATGCCTATGTCCTGAATGGTATTGCCTAGGTTTTCTTCTAGGGTTTTGATGGTTTTAGGTCTTATGTTTGAGTCTTTAATCCATCTTGAGTTATTTTTTGTATAAGATGTAAGGAAGGGGTCCAGTGTCAGTTTTCTGCATATGACTAGCCAGTTTTCCTTACACCATTTATAAATTAGGGAATTCTTTCCCTATTGCTTGTTTTTATCAGGCTTGTCAAAGATCAGATGGTTATAGATGTGTGGCGTTATTTCTGAGGCCTCTGTTCTGTTCCATTGGTCTATATATCTGTTTTGGTATCAGTACCATGCAGTTTTGGTTACTGTAGGATTATAAATCATTCTACTATAAAGACCCATGCACATTGCAGCACTATTCACAATAGCAAAGACTTGGAACCAACCCAAATGCCCATGAATAATAGACTAGATAAAGAAAATGTGGCACATATATACCATGGAATACTATGCAGCCATAAAAAAGATGAGTTCATGTCCTTTGCAGGAATGTGGATGAATCTAGAAACCATCATCCTCAGCAAACTAACACATGAACAGAAAACCAAGCACTGCATGTTCTCACTCATAAGTGGGAGTTGAACAATGAGAACACATGAACACAGGGAGGGGAACATCACACACTAGAGCCTGTCAGGGGGTGGGGGACTAGGGGAAGGATAGCATTAGGAGAAATACCTAATGTAGATGACGGGTTGATAGGTGCAGCAAACCACCATGGCACGTGTATACCTATGTAACAAACCTGCACGTTCTGCACATGTATCCTAGAGCTTGAAGTATAATAATAATAATAATAATAATAATAAAGAATATGTTACTTTATATAGTAAAAAGGACTTTATAGATGTGATTGAATTAAGGATTTTGAGATGGGAAGGTTATCCTGGATTACCCTGTTGAGCCCAGTGTAATTCTAGAGTCCTTATAAGGGGAAAACAGGAGAGCAAGAGTTATAGAAAGAAGATGTGAGGATGGAAGCAGAGGTCAGAGATGAGAGAAGATACCATGCTTTTGCAATTGGACGAAGGGGCCATGAACCAATAAATGTGGGCATCCTCTAGAAGCTGGAAAAGGCAAGCCACAGATTCCCAAAGAACCTCCAGAAGGAACACATCTGTATTAGTCCATTTTCATGCTTCTAATAAAGGCATACCCAAGACTGGGTAATTTATACAGGAAAAGGGTTTAATGGACTCACAGTTCCAGATGGCTAGAGAGGCCTCACAACCATGGTAGAAGGCAAAGAAGAGCAAGTCTTGTCTCTTTGCAGCAGGCAAAGAGAGAGATTGTACATGGAAACTTCCCCTTGCAAAACCATCAGATCTCATGAGACTTATTCACTATCATGAGAACAGCACAGGAAAGACCTGCCCCAATGATTCAGTTACCTCCCGCTGGGTCCCTCCCACAACACATGGGAATTATGGAAGCTACAATTCAAGATGAGATTTGGGTGGGGAAACAGCAAAACCATATCAACATTCTTGCAGACCCATTTTAGATTCTGACTTCCAGAACTCTACGATAATACATTTATGCTCCTTTAATCCACTGTTTTGTGGTAACTTGCTCCAGCATTCTTTCTTCTTTTCATATTTGTTTTCCCCTTCACCCTTAGCTTGTTTTTTTTATATTGCTGAACTTACTTTTTACCTATGGCTTTTTAAAGGATCTTTGTATATTAAGAATATTAACCATTCTTCAGTCACATGTTGCCAATATTTCCTCCAATTGTTTGTCTTACAAATTTTTTTCAGTCTTTTATATGTAGTCTTTTTTTCCTCCCACAGGATATAGTAATGAGAATCATTATAACCTGTAGTATCAGAAAGTTCTGGACTTGAGTTTCAGCTCTAATTTTAGACAAGTTGTTTTACCTCCCTGAGCTTTAACTTTCCTATATGGACATTTGGAAAATAATAATGTCAGCCTTATAAAGATAACTGTAATGACGAATTGAAATAATGCATGTACATAATTATCATTGTATCTCATATTTAGTAAGTAATCAATACATATTAGATATTCAATTTACTATTATTTTCTTGTCATCTTTTATTTTCTGGTTTCTTCTCCTTGAAATTATTTTTTTATCTACATAATAGTACATGTTTACAAGGTACATGCGATATTTTGATGCAAGCATACAATGTATCAGGATCAAATCAGGGTAATTGGGCTATCCATCACCTCAAACATTTATCATTTCTTTGTGTTGGGAACATTCCAAAACTTCTCCTCTAGCTATATTGAAATACACAATACATTATTGATAAATATAGTTGTTCTACTATGCTATTAAACACCAGAACTTATTCCTTCTATCTAATTGCATGTACCGATTAACCAACAAACCTTTCTTCATCCGTATCTCCCACCTACCCTTGTCAGCCTCTGGTGATCACCATTCTACTCATTGTCTCATGAGATCAACATTTTTAGCTCCTACATATGAGTGAGAACATGTAGTGTTTGTCTTTCTGCACCTGGCTTATTTCACTCACGATAATGTCCTTAATTTCCATCCATGACACTGCAAATGACAAGATTTCATTCTTTCTTATGGCTGACTAATATGGTTTCTTTCTCTGATAAAGGACCTGAGGTAGGAAGCTTTTCATTTTATCTTGGATCCATTCAATGGCTCCAAATTTCATGTATGTAGAAGCTTGCCTTTTTCAGTCTAAATCAAATTATTCCCAGCACTAATTACTGCCATTTTCTTGTCTCTCAGACATTAAAGGAGAATAGCAAGTCACTCTTATTTTCATTCTGACCCATGATGAGCTTGATGGCTTGTCATTATAGTTAGCTAGGAAGCCTGGTTGCTGACGGATGCTTTGCTCTTTCACTCTTGAATTGGTGGATGAGGAAGTAAGAGGCAAAAGTTAGTCTTTCCCCATCATTCTCTCAATTGATTGTGCAGAAGATCATTTCCATTTTGATCTCAGTAATGGCAGGTGATGAAACTGGCAATAAGTTCCAGGTTTATCTAACAGCTGGCTCAAAGGTAACATGTGTATAAATGTGAGCTCTCATCCAAGCTTTTTCGCAAAATGAAACTGTCTAGAAGTCAAACATCTGTTAAAAGAATGCAGAATTCTAGGCAAAATATATCCAGAAGCAACTTGTATAACCTGCTAGTGCTAGTGCTTTTTGTTCTCATGATTTTTTCAAATGTGTTTGCTTTTTGAAGTGGTGGGGGTGGGTAGACAAAAGTACAAGTGTCTTTTTAAAATACTCCAAGTACATTGGGTTTTCTTCTCTTGGATTTTGGATCAACATTGATTTGGCAGAATTTGGAAGCAGATTTCTTTTTTTCCTAAGAGGGAAAGAACTCTAGTCCAAAGTGTTTTATTTCCTCTCTCAGCAGAATTCTGAGGTCATTATTACAGAAAATGACAATTTGGTTCATAAGGGAGCAGATCATTTTTCCTTGTTGTTCAAAGTTCCAACTATCTGATTATTTGCTCTGTGATTGCAGGGATGCTTCTATTCTCTGTCCTAGTGTCAGAATTGTCACAAATGAAAGAAAAAAAAGCAAAAAAAACACAAAGAGGATTATAAATAGGTTTGCTTATACCTACTGTCCCTTTAATTTGAAGTGATAATAATTATTACTTCATCTCAAATCATCTCTTTAGGAGCGTCTATTGAGTGTCTAATATCCCAAAAGTTGTCAGTATAGAAGAGAAAATAAAGCAGATTACTCTTTGACATCACAGTACTTGGTATGCTGTGTGTTTAACAGGCAAGAGCAACCCTGGCCATCTACATGCTCTGGAAGATATTGCAGATGATATTACGTGCATCTGGAATATCTTCGCTACTCAATTCTTTAGAATGTACTTGGTAATCCATCCTACTGAACTAACATGCTATTCCATTTGAATGCTTTTCATTAGCCTAGAATCTCAATTGTCCAGCACTCCCTCCCTTTTCCTGATCAAATAGAGATGCCAAGCTTTTCCCTTATATGTCACCTCCCTCTCCCCAAGGAGTGCTGGCTTCTCACAGAGCCACTTCTGATCTCTCACACTCTCAAGCGTTCTTCCTCTTGAAGCTGCAGTGCCAGAATTCTGATTCCTTGGGTGTCAGAACTGTTCTCTGTTTTCCCACTCAGGACGGGTTCCTCTCTTTCTGTGAGTGACATTGCCTGGTTTCTTTCACCACTTGGATCCTATAACACTTTCTTCTTTATTACATAGCCCTCACCTGATTCTTTGCTTGGGCATGACTCCAGATCTTTCACCACTGGTCTCAATGGATATTTACCTAGTTATATGAACATCAGAGTCAGTAGCATTTCTGTTTTATAGTTATGCTAGAGGTATGAACTATGGTAGATTTTAGTTACTTTGCTTGCTGACCTACCTGGTGTTTTGTGGATGTGTAGAGAGATTTGAATTTAGGTATGCACTGTTATCATGGAGTATGGTCTTAATTGATGAAAATAAAACAGAATCTCTCCTTCGCTACCATTAAACCAGGACACCTCACCATACCCATTTTGCATATCTTACAAAGATCCTCATATAAATTGCATGCAAATGTTTTAGTCCTGCAACCTGGTTTATAGGTCTGAGGTGCATTGCCCACATATCCAGTTATAAGGAGAAGAAGAAATCAGCTTTAGTATGGAGGTTCTCCTCTCCCCTAGCCCTACAAACATTCCTGAATAACTTATGGCTGTCTAAAAAGCTTCTTGAAAGTTTTGATGGTGCTAAGACTATAACCAACAACATCCTTAGACCCAGGCAAAAGGTTTCTTCTGAGCTTTGGACTTTAGAGGGTCCTACATAACACACACACACACACACACACATTTATTAAAGAACACACACAGGATTCTTTGTCATTTGGGTCTAGCACTTGGTGCTGACATAGTGTGACCAATAATCCTAAACATCTACTCTTTTAACCAACACTGTCCAAGTCCCAGAGAAAAGCTCCTCTGTATTCCTTGCTGTGTGTCCACAAAACAAAAGAAACTGTGTCCAAAGGCCATGAAGGTTTGTGTATTGCAACCCTGTTGACATCAGAGATGGACCCTGCTTCAGAGTGCGGGGAGAATTTGAGCAGCAGAAGGGCTTGATTTAGAAGAAAGACAAATCGATTAATTTGTCCAATAATATGATGCATTATGTAACAGGAATACTAGATTATTACATGATAAAATATCATTTCTCAACAGTGCCAACTATTCATTTTCTTGCTTCTCTTAATGTTTTAATTTGCGATTCCAGAGAAACTCTTAAATTAGTGCAGGATTTGCAAGGATTAGCTAAAAAATTATCTTATTATATTAAACAATCCATATTACTCTTAAATTTGCATATACGTAAATAACATGCATGATGTGTGATACTGATGTTTATAATGCTGACTGGATAGGTCCCAAATACTAGAATTGCAAATAATTTCATTTTTACAAAAATATTTTTAATTTTTAATTTTATTTGTATAGCTTACTGTATAATTTTGAATTCTTAAAGAAAAATGACTTTTAAAAATATATTCAATTTATTTTTTATATCTTACATATAATTTTAGTTTTAGATGAAAATACAGTCAAACTTGAATACTTTGAATACAATTACATTTTATGTTTTACTCCGTTAGTCCATGCTCAATCTTCTTAGATATTTGGTCAATTCTTAGTCTTATGACAAACCATAACTTAATGCATTTGTTATTTTGTGATTACAAAGGTCTATTTGTCAAAGTTGGGGAACAGAATATTTAAATCAAGCATCATTTTTACTATTGCTCGAGGCCTGAAAATACTAAGGGCAGATTTGCCTACAATCTTTCTCGGTAACTTGTTCTAGTGGTTGTCATTCTGTTATTTGAAATATTTTTCTTGTATCAAACAGAAGTTTTCCCTACTTTACCTTAAGCCATTTCTTCTTACATTTATGATTACACACACACACACATTTGCATACATATGGTGAACATTATCAGATGCATTTTATAAAACATGTCTTAATAACAATTTTCCCTGAAAATGAGAATTTAGAATTGTGGTTTTGTTCTCACATTTTTATGATTGATTTTTCAGGTCTTATCTCCCTACCATATACAGAGGTATTTCCCTACTTCTGAAAGGTAAATGAGAACTCCACGATGCTGTTATTATTAATAGAATACCATTGAAAATACACATCTGTAAAGGAAATATAATAGAAATGCATTGGAAATACATTTTTTTTTCAGGTTAAGTCTTCATTTTTCTGCAGTTAGTCTAAACTAAAATTTTGTTTGGCTTGTGTATTACTAAGTGACTGTGTGGAAAGCAACAGAGCTTAGCTGGCTTGGAAGTTTGGGTTCTGTCTTCTAAGGATTCTGTCATGCTGGCTGGAGGCTTAGTTGCTCATCTATAAAATATAGAGCTTCTGCTTCCAACCTACTACCTATTTCATAGACATGCGGTAATGTTTTAATGAAAAGTACTTTGAGCTCTTTGGGGGAAAAGAAAAAGATGCTCTCTGTAAACAAAGAATTGGTACCAAAATGTTCTTTTCATTAGGTCTTTGGATCTCCTTATGAAAGTCCAGGCTACCTAATGGATGGGGATTTATAGATGGCCAGCATATCCAAGCACACTCAAACATTAAACAAACACAGATGTGCAAATGAGATTATGAAATTGCCCAACAATGGTACAGCCTGTACCTGGAAATTGACGGGAGAGACTGATTTTTCATAACTCTAATTATTCTCACTCTCAAATATACATTGGAGACGTAAACTGTCTGAGCTCGCCAGCACTGAAATGGCAATCCTTTTATAAAACTCTTAATAGTCCTCCACGGGCAAAGAAAAATTAGGAAGAGATTGTCTAAAACTGGGTCTACACTGGTCTGTAGACATTTTTTAAAGAATTTAAAATCTCATCTAGATTGTCACAGGTACCAAGTAGTAATCCTGAAGGACACACAGCTAGTGACTTGTAAGCCAAATTTATTAATTTTGCAATTTCCCATAGATTTCAGGAATTGCTGTAGAAACAGAGGCTTTGGGGGCATCTGAGAGCTGCCCAGGGCTTTGTTTTAATATGTAATATGCAGACACTCCCTGAAGGGTAACCCCACAATACAGACCAGAGGGCATTGATAAAGGTCTTGACTTCTAGGCTTTTGTTATTTCCTCCCTCATTGAGTCTATAAGTGACACAAATGAAAGGAGACTTTAATGATGACAATGACACATTTTGATTTGGATTACCCTGGTGGCCTTTTCTCTCAAATTCACTAAATTCTTGCTCAACTCTCGTCTTGACTCTCACTCACACCGGCCATCTTCTGTTACTATTTGGCAAAAGCTTTCTGCCCTAAATGTTCCTGTCTTGCACAATGGAAATGGTACTCATAAGGTCTCAATCAAAATGTCATGTGAATTATTTTACTTTTCATGAGGAAGATAAAAATAAACTAGATTGGGATTGGAAAATCCATTTCATATCATCGACCTCAAGCAGTCTTCATCTGTAGTCATTCCAGAGTGGTTTCATCTACTTTCTAACCTATCGTTGCATCTTCTTCATGGTGACTCAGGCTACCCTTCTATTGCCCAATTCTTGTTACGACTTGGGAGGTTATTGTGGTTGGTTTGTTTTTAATATCTTGCCCAATCTTTCCATTTTTTAGTTCCAGACTGTTGCGTTTAATCACTTTCAACTATCCCATTCTTTATAGAAAGACACAGTACTGTATATGACCTAGCTCAAGTATTTTTCGATTTCATTCTAGGGTGGGTGCCTCATACCCATGGACTCTACAGAAATTGCAAGTGGGAGATTGTTATACAATTTCTTTTTATCCTCTTAGTGACCAAGTTTTGGGTAATTCACAATTATCACTGCATTGATTCCTCATAATTGTCCTGTTCTGTTGGACATTAAATTCCCATTTGGTAGATGAGGAAGCTAAAAACAAGACAGTTTAGTCAACTAACTAACCCAAGGTCATCCAATTTGTAACTGACAGTGCTAGTAACTTGAATCCAGGTTTGACTAACTCCGAAACCCATTTCTGTGTATCATATACCTGCCTCCCCATTAATCTGCCTTAATTCAGTCTTACACATATTTTCCTTTGTCCATCTCTCAAAAAGTCACACTATCAATATCAACTCCTATTTTATGTCCTAAACACAATTTTAAATTTTCATCAGAATTCTGACTCTTATTAAATTTCATTTTGCTTAAGAGAAGTAAGCACCTGGGCTGTATATACACCACCTCTGTCTGATCCTTCTCCAGGGGTTAAGCATGCACTTGGAAACCTACATAGCCGTGTATTGTACTGCCTTTCCTTAGATACAGTGCAACAAAAATATCAATCAAAAATGCCATGTCCACAGAAACCTTAGGGCCTTTATTAAAATAAACAAGCATACTTTATTCTAAGTTCCAAGAAAAAGATTTTAATCTTTTAGTTCAAATAAATATTTCAATAGAGTCAGAGACTGTTTCCCATGGAGCTCTGTTAGTACGTGAAGCCTTTTTAGAATGTTACATAGTTATCATTTCTTCCCACCATCATGGTTTCTTATCAAATATGCATCTTACATATTTGACTTAGTTGTGAGAAGTTGCTCATTTGATGAAAACTACCCTGCTTACTGCAAACGTGGATTGGGAGGAGCTCTATAAACTGTTACCTCTTGTTCAAACTGTACTACATTTTTTTGGTAACTGACCATATGTGGGTAGTAACAGAAACACAGATAGGAAATTATTGTAACTTTTTCCAAGTGAAATTTCACCATCAGTTTCAATCATGCAAAGTGACTGAACGTGAGATAATGGTTTTCACGTTCTTAGAATTGTTTTCCGCAACATATTTTACTTTAATAAAAGTCAGGATATCATTTTGAATATTTCATTCATCCATATGAGCCTGGATTTCATCCAGGTAGCATCACACATCATTTACTTACTTAATTTTGAGTAAGCTGGTACCATAATAGCCCAACAACAACAAAAAAATTGACAAAGTTACCAAGATCTCGAAAATAATGCTTCCATCACTACCTCCAGATTTCTCCTTTTTTCCCTTAATTCTTAACAGTTACTTCCTTAAATAAGTTTTCCTATTCAGTGAGCAGCTGCATAAATCATTAGAAAATGGCCAGAAATACAGAAATGCCAAAAAGCCCTCTTTTTTTTTTTTGGTCTTTATTTTAATACAATGAACACAGGTGCATCCAGTGCAGTATTTTTTATAGCAGTGGTTCTGAGCTCAAATTAAACTTCTGTCAAACCATTAAGCATTATAGAGCTTTAAAACCAAGTGGATGAAACTGTAGGTCTTCAGCCTCTTTGAGTCGATGAACTGATTTCTTTCTACTACACGTGGGTTTTCTAATATACCTGATTTTATATTATTATTTTGTGTCAGACTTAGACTTCTAATGGTAACTTTCGATTCCAAACAGAGAAAATAATAGCAACAGTAATAATTTATCTTTTGGCTTTCAATGTCTTTTCACATTCTTCTCACTTGAACTTTAAAACAATCCAGCTGGGCAAAAGGGCAAACCTTACTCTCTCCATTTTACAGAGTAAGAAATGGAACCACAGGAATAAAACCACCCGTTAATCAGTTACTATTAGTCTCACTTTCATTTTTCCTCACTCTGTGTTTCCTGGATCCAAAGCTTGATTTGCTAATTTTCTTATATAGAGAGCCAGACTTGTAGTAAGTTACCCACCTGAACTCAGCTGTGTGGGGGGAGGGAGGAGAACTGTGAGCCATTATTAAAAGTTAAATTATATAAATAGATGATATTAAAGACAAAGGTAAAGAATACTCAAAACTTGTCACTGAGATTACTGATGCCTAATGTATTCATGTGGCAGAAATACTACATGGTGGGGCATTGCCATGCAGTCAGCTGACCTCACGTTGGTAGCTTGACATTGGCTATGATGGGAATCTTCACACCATAAAAGTCGGGAAACATTTTAAATCAGGTAATGTTAAGTGTTTACCAACACAACACTAGGCAGGACCATGTGTACCAAAGAATAGTCAAAGAAAGAACAAAGCCTTTCTAAGCACTAATGTAGTTTGGCTGAGATGGTGAATTGGATTGGGGGTAAACAGGGCTAGAGAGACTCTTCACAGACTTAATAGGGCTCTAGAAATTAGAAACCCTCGGAGAATACCTGACTCAACAACCAGATTTGACCAATGAGAAAACTGAGGCCCTAGTGGTAATCTACCCAAAACTAAACCACAAATGCATGGCAGCTAGGGCTTGAATGACCAGCTCAGGACGATTTCAACTCTATGACACAGAAGATTTTCTTCTCTTTCACACATTTCACATGAAATGTCTGAGAGAAATAATCATCCTCATTTTGTGCTTTGATCATGACAAGTACCAACTAAATGCCTTTTAAGTGACCCACAAAGAATAGCATCAGAGCTGATATAAAAAGAAACACATTGATTTAAACAAACTGCTGCAGCACTGACTGAATAGCACTTCCGCTCCTTAAACCATGTTACCCTCCTTCCCCAAATGGATGACAATTATATTTAGTATTGGGTAGGCAGACTACATTGAAAAGTGGACAAGGAGGAATCAATAGATATTTCTAAATTATATTCCAGGAACTCCCAAGAAATCACTGGAGGTGTCTCTAGGGGATATCGTGTTTGGGGAGGAGGCAAATGGGTGGAATCTCTCTCATTCATCCCTCCTTCAAAAGATCAACTCCATTTTTTTATATTGGATTTCTTCATAGCATTTCTGTAAAAAAAAGTTTTACGTTAAAATAATTAAGATTTGAAAGGAACTGTATTAGGAGAAACAGCATTATTTTTGAAATCAAGCAGTGATGGAAAAAAATGGCTTGGATCACCTTGGGTAAACTGAGCAGGGCTTTTGTGAAGATTGAAAGAAATAGAGGTAAGCCCCTTAGCACTATGTTTGGCGTATAGGAGATATTATTTTTATAATGGTAGCTGTAGCTCTTCCACAAATATTACAGAAGCCTTAAGCATGCTTGCCTAATCTCCAAGTAGTAGTTTTAAAAACAAACTTGATCAACTTGATTTTCCTTTGTAGTTTTATACAATAATGTGTAGTAGCATGTTAACTTCTAGACTGTTTCTAACAGAAATTTTCAATTCCAAAAATGGAAAATAATAGCAACAATAATAATTTATCTTTTGGCTTTTAGGGGCTCTTTACATACTTCTGATTTAAACTTAAAACAGCCCAACAGAGCAAAAGGGCAAATCCTACTCTCTCAATTTTACAGAGTAAGAAATGGAAGCACAGGAATAAAACCACTCATTAATCAAAGTTACTGTCAGTCTCACTCTCTTTTTTTCTCTATGTTTCCTAGTTCCAAAGCTGGGCTTACTAATTTTCTCATATATAGGGCCAGTCTCACTCTACATCCCTAATATTGACCTAAGAAGTATTTAAGTAAATGCCAGTCCCAATCCCATCCACCCCAGCATAACCTGTGAGGCTTCCTAAAGTTTTCTATTTTGAGTGACCCAGAATTTCCCCTATGTTATACTTCTCTCTGCTGCAGTTCTTCTATACTTTGAATAGGACTCCTATGCTTGATACCTCACCAGGATTCCTTACATGTTGATGTCCTACTACATCTTGCAACTCTGGCACAGATCACTTGACTAAAATGAGACTGGGAATTATAATCATTTTGGATTGAGTCATTTTCCCACCATGTTGCTTTCATCTTGTCCTCCTGCTTCTCTATCTAACACCTCCCTTCCTTTCCCTTTTCCCTCAAATCTGACCAGGTACAGAACTCCTTTTTTCTCATCTTCTGGGCTACTACATAGCCGTGCTTCACTATAACATATCAAATGTGTTCCTTACACATTGATCTTGGTGGTAGGATATACAATCAGAGTTCTCATTATTCTTGACCCAAGGAGAGAGAATTGTTGATAAAATTGGCAAAAACAAGGACAAACATGATTTATTTATATATTAATTTAAGAAATATGGGAAGCCTAGCCATAAAAGGCAGTATTTTATGTACTTGGCAAAAATATGAAAAATATAATAATTGAGGGCAAAGGTGTTCCTCTAAGAATTATTCTTAGAGGTGAAATTCAGAATAGTTATTTATGGACCTGAAGACCAAATAATAAAGGGGAAAGGAATTAGGAATTTTAGAAAAATATTGTTTTAGGCAAGGGGAAAGACACACAGAGGAGGTTAGCTGGGGTAGCAATGTGCGAGGGGAGCAACAGAGGATGCCTATGAGCAGAGAATGAGGAAGGGCTATGAAGAACTTTGAAAGGGTGGAAACTTGGACTTTTGAAGGTAGGAATAGATTGGTGGAGAGATGTGGCTAGAACTGAAGTTTGGAAGGAACACTGGCAAAGAATCTCCTCCTGGCGTGTTGGGAAAGATGGATGAAAGAGTAAGTGAGATGAAAGGAAGGGAAATTGAGTCATAGTCCCCCAGTCCAAATATGCACTGCTGAAGGGAATTGAGCAAACAGCAAAGCTTAAAAAGAACTCATGACTGGATATCCTCAATGAGAGTGAAACCTCTTTCTTCCAGTTCCTACTTGAAAATATAAACAACATGCAAATTCAAATAAAAAAATTCTTCCTGTGTCACGTTGAGAAACCCTCCGTTTACTTTGTTGTTGTGACTCACTTTGAGAGTATTCTTACAAGAACGCAATTTGTAGGGATGGGCAGACCTGTTGGGGGAAAAACAAGAACCTCTCTGGAATGTTTACCCATTCTTGGGACCATAGATTTTTTTTTTTTCTACAAAGGTCTCTATTCCTTTTTAAAAGACTCAGTTTAGTTTTGGGGAGGAAAAATGTCTCAGATATAACAACATAACTGGGGTGAGGTACACAAGACTTCTAAGAATCATTTTTTAAAGAAGCAATAGAAGATGCCCAATGATTTAAAACAAAAATCACTTTTCTTAATTCAAGTTTTACCCAAGTGGATACCAAGAGACAGGAAAACTTACAGGAATGGAATGATGGATGGTCATACTTGGGACGTGCTAGCCCAGGAATGAAGAAGACATAGACATGTTATAGTTAATTGTAGCTAAATGGAAGAAAAAGAGACAGGGAAAGCAAGAGGTAACTACAGGTAAAATCAAATCAAAGAATCAAAGCCCTGTGCTTCAGATGAAGTATTTTTATGACACAAAGTGTCTGTGTGAGGAGCTTAAATTTGTACATCTAGGGGTACTGTCTCAAAAAAAATGAGCTTTCTTCCACAAAACTAAATTCACATGGAAAATTTTGAATTGGATGGATGAGAAAAACAAAGTAAGTTCTCCGTAAATACACAGATGCTGTTAAAGGATTGGTGCCTTTTTTTCTTGTCTTTTTTCCTTTTTTGGAGGGTGGAGGTGGGGCTAGATAATCTTGGCTTTAGAACATTTAATCCTGACATACTTTATAAGGAGCTGCATTCAGCAAAGTCTTTTGACATTCTTAATTTGCCTATCTTTGATCTCTGGAGAGATGAATCTGAGGTTATGGTGGTTCTAAAGAAAAAAACATGAATTCAATGACACATGTGTGAGAGAGGAATGAGCTAGAAATTAGGAGAGAATGTGTAGTTGGGGGTTCAGTGGCATTTCAGCATTTCTGGGGAATACTGTACAGTGGGGGCTCTGTGTGAAGACTTTGAGCCAAGGGGTTGGAGACAAGGTAGATGGTATTTCAAAGGGCATCAGAACAATATTAATTAATCTGTTTTATTTTCACCTTCTGCTTAAGATTTTTTTTTTCTGAAAGCACTTACACTTAACAAAGAAAAACCTTATTTGAAGAGCAAGTACACAATCTTTCCTAACTCTTTTTAGAAGCCAAATGCAATTCAAATACACCTAGTCCTTCCTAAAATGCTTTATGTATTTTAACAAGTAAAGCTAAGAAAATTGTATTTGTTAGTGCTTTATGTGAGTATGGCTGTGAAGTGTTTTCATCAAATTTGCACAGCATTTTTGTGTGACCTAATTTCACATACAGTTATGTGGCATACAAAGAATTAATTTTAGAGACTCCCTGGGAAACACATCAAAGAGATACTGAGTCATCTTCCTGAAGAGTTTAAAGCCAAGATTGACAAGAGGCCTGGTTCAGAACAGACATGGCATTTATACTGAGGACCATGGACAGAGAACATGGTGGGTCCTCACATGGGCCCCAAATCAAGTCTCAAGAACAAAGCCTGAAATGTTGGAATTTCAGTGACAGCTGTTTCTCACTGGACAACTTTACGATACAGGGTAACAGCAGAGAGGGACTTACTTAAAAATAAGGATCCTTCTGTGTCTAGCAGAGAAGGCCAGCTAGTATCCAGAGAAAACACTGGGAAAAACTTTGTGGTATTCAGTGGGTTACAAGATTGCCATCTGCATATATGATTTTCCTCTTCCATCTGTAGGTAAGTTATGTCCCTGGAAGAAAGCAGACCTGTCTTATGTTATTATTAGATTGATTTGTGTTCACAGTTTTATTTTCCCAATAAGATAGCAAGAGGCAATGCTTTCTAATTTTTATACTCCTTCATAGCACTTAGGATAGGGATAGGCATACAGCAGTTGTAAAATACATATTTTTGGTTAATAAGTTTAAATTGAAAAGTTGGGTAAGTGAATCAAAGATTCAGTTAATTCATGGTTTTGAAGGTTAGACTCATAAATCTGTAAAAGTTTCAAATTGCTTTGATCATGCAATGAAAGTGAATTGCATTTCTTTTTCAGCAGAGTTTGTTTTGCAATCTGAATTTTTTGGACTTTGCTTTGAAAAGGTTGAAATGAAAGGCATGGCAGTGAATCAGCAATTTAAGAAGGTTAACAATTAGTCATAACTTTAATAGATGAGACAATTACACCATCTTTATCTTTTAAAAATAGCTACATTTTTAATTAGATTTTAATCATAAAGGTCAGAGGTAGTGTAAGTTTAGAAAATCTGAAACAAAATGTGTATTGGCAAAACTACTTAATCTCAGATGTGTTAACTTGGCCAAATTAACTGAAACAGATGGTGAGAAGCTTTTGTTCCTTAAGTCATCAATTGCTGATTGCATGATCTTCATAATCTTTAATATTTTAAGATGCGGTCTCAGAACTCAGGTTGGTAAGTATTGCTTTCTATTTGTTTATTCCTTAAAACGTTCTGTAAGATCTCCATTATTTGCTCTCGGCTTTAACCAAGTGCAATATGACCATTTAAAAAACTTGGTACCTCAGTTTTGACTTTGCTTCTGTGAAACATATGACTCTCTTGCTTCTTGATGCATATTTTAGATCTTCATGAGCCATCAATTTTGAAAGTGTTAATTTCAGCTGAACAATATTGACTTCAGATGACAGTTGTTGCTCTGTTTACCTATTACTGTGTAACAAATGACTCTAACACTGTGGTACAAAACAACAATCATTTTTATCATATTCATCACTTTGTGTGTCAGGAATTGGAGCAGGATATATCTGGGATTGCTGATCTGTGCTCGATACTGATTGGGACCTCAGGTGGCATATGGCTATGGCTTTAATGGCTGGAGTTGGGTGGGATGGCTAGACTAGGATATTGGTATGGGATGTTGGTTGCCTTCCTTACTTCTTCTCTATAACACATCTGCTGTGCTGAAATATCCACAACAGCTTTTTAACTCATGTGTCTGGAACTTGAATTGCAATGGCTGGAAAAGGTAAAGCTGGCTAGGCATTCTTCTCTCCTCTCCTCTTCTCTACTCCCCTCCCCCTTCCCTCCCCTGCCCCCCCGCCCTCCCCCTTCCCTCCCTTCCCCTCCTTCCTCTGTTCTTCCCTCCCTCTTCTTCCCTCCCCTCCCCCTCTTCTTCCCTCTCCCTTCTCCCCTTTCCTCCCCCTCCCCTCCCCGTTCCCTTCTGCTCTCCTCCCCTCCGTTCCGTTCCCCTCCCCCTCTCCTCTTCCTTCCCCCTTCTTCCCTCCCCTCTCCTGTCTCCCTTCCCTTCCCCTCTCCCTTCCCCCTCTCCCCTCCTCCTCTTCTCTTCCATCCCCTTCTTCACTCCCCTCTCCTCTCTCCCCTCCCCTCTCTCCCCTCCCTCTCTTCTCTTCCCTCCCCCTTTTTTGCTCTCCTCTCCTCTCCCCTCCCCTCCCCACCTCCTCTCCCCTCCCCTTCTTCCCTTCCCTTTCCCCTCTATCCTCCCCTCCCTTCTACCTTCTCCCCTCCCCTCCCTTCTACTCTCTCCCTTCCACTCCCCTCCCCAACCTTATGCCTTTCCTCCCTGTCTCATCTCCCCTCTCCCCTTTCCTCCCCTCCCCTCTCTCTTCCTCTCCCTTCTCCCCTTCTCGCTCCCCTCCCACCCCTCGCCAATCCCCTTCCCTCTCCTCCTCTGTCTCTCTCTCTTTGCATGTGACTTTTTCACATGACTAGCTTCCTCACAGCATGGTGGTTTCACGGAAGTCAGGCTTCTTGCATGGCAGCTGGCTTCTCCCAGAAGAAGCTTTCCCATAGAGGGAGCATGAAAAGGCCCAGGTGAAACTGCAAAGACTTCTTGTGACCTGGTCTCAGAAGTCCTGGGATGTCACTTCTACCATATTCTATTGGTCAAACAAGTCACTAACGCCAGACCAGATTCAAGCAGATGGAAGGAATGAGCTTGACGGGATGTGGCATATATGTACAGGGAGGAAAGAAATTAATTGATGGTAACCATTTAGGAGACAATGTACCGAATTGCCTTTTCGTTTTATGAACTAGATTTCTGTAACAGAACCCTTGTCCTCACCCTCAGGGCTCTCTTTTTTTTTGAGACAGGATCTCGCTCTGTTGTTCAGGCTGAAGTTCAGTGGTGCCATCTCAGCTCACTGCAGCCTTGACCTCCCAAGTTCAAGTAATCCCCCTGCCTGAGCCCCCCAAACAGGTAAGACTATAGGCACGCACCAGCATGCCCAGCTAATTTTTGTACTTTTATTACAGACAGGGTTTTGCCATGTTGTTCAGGCTCATCTGGAACTCCTGAGCTCAAGTGATCTGCCCATATTGGCCTGCCAAAGTGCTAGGACTGCAGGCGTGAACCACCGTACCTGGCCACTATTTTTTTTTAATATTCAATGTTTTAATTTTCTGTTGTTCCATGTGTGCTATTATTTCAAAGCACCAATCATCACTGGATCAGTATTTTAACGTCAATTTTAAATTTTCTACTTTTATTGCAAAATGCTATTTCGGTTTGCTTAACTCAGTTTTACATCAACAAATAGAAAGAAATGCTTCCAATTTTTCAGTGATTCTAATCACTAAACTTCTTCAGTTATACCTTTGTTTTCAACCATCACCTTCAGCAATTATGTTGTTTATGCTAGGGCATTTTAAAGGTTAGGAAATTCATTTCTGCTATACATGAGAGCTTTAATTTTTTTAGCTCAGGGTTTTCAGCTAGAGCAGAGAGTTGATCTAATTATCTGATTCATTTGGGCTTTAAACCCATTGAACAGACATAGACAGATCTTATAATGTCACATAGTCCCAGTTTGGTATTAAGAATCTACATGTCTTTGACAGTTGTTTCTCTTGGCAATTTGAATTAAGTTGTGACACTGAGTTGGCTCCAGGGAAACATTTGAGTCAGGTGAAATTGGTCTTTGATGTTTTATATTTCCATTTAAGGACTTCAAATTTCCCAAGACAACTTACTTTTTAGATTTCTAAAGTTCTTAATAGCACCTCCCCCTCATCCCAATACAGGAGTCTGTAGAAGGTGCTTGCACCCACTATGACCACAGAGGTATATGACCATTCATGAGACTGATGATAATGGATAATTTAAATGGGTACCATTTGGGGAATTCTGAGAATATGGTTTGTTTCTCTAACAAGTGTTAGAAAACCCAACTCAAATTAGCTTTAACCAAAAGAAACGATTCAAACTACTACAGTCTATGACTATGACTACAGTTGTGCCTCATTTTATTGCACTTTGCTCTAATGCACTTCACAGATAATATGTGATTTTACAAATTGAAGGTTTGTGGCAACCATACATCGGGCAAGTCTGTCAGTGCTATTTTTGCAACAGCATATGCTCACTTCATGTCCATCTGTCACATCTTGGTAATCCTTACAATATTCCAAACTTATTATTATATTTATTATGGTGATCTGTCATCAGTAATATTTGATGTTATTATTGTAATTCTTTTGGGGAACCACAAACTGTGCCCCTATAAGACACCAAACCTAATCAATAAATGTTATGTGTGTTCTGACTGCTCTAATGACTGGCTGTTCCCCCATCGGTCTCCCTCTCCTCAGGCCTCTCAATTCCCTGAGACACAACAATATTGAAATTAGGCCAATCAATAACCCTACAAATGGCCCCTAAATGCTCAAGTGAAAGGAACAGTTGCACACCTGTCTCTTCAAATTGAAAGCTAAAATGATTATGCTTAATGGGGAAGGCATGTCAAAAGCCAGGCAAGGCCAAAAGCTAGGCTTCTTGTGTTAAACAGTTAGCCAAGCTGTGAATGCAAAGGGAAAGTTCTTAAAGAAAATTAAAAACACTACTCTAGCAAACACACAAATGATAAGAAAGCAAAACGGCCTCATTGCTGATAAAGAGAAAGTTTGAGTGGTCTAGAAAAGAGATCAAACCCGCCATGACATGCTCTTCAGCTGAAGCCTAATCCATAGCAAGACCCTAACTCTCTTTAATTGTATGAAAATTGAGAGAGGTGAGGAAGCTGAAGAAAAGTTGGAAGCCAGCTGATATTGGTTCATGAAGTTTAATCAAAGAAGCCATCTTCATAACATACAAGTGCAAAGTGAAGCAGCAAGTGCTGATGTAGAAACTCCAGCAAGTTGTCTGGAAGATCTAGCTAAGACCATCGATGAAGGTGGCTACACTAAATAACAGATTTTCAGTGTAGACAAAACAGCCTTCTATTGGAAGAAGATGCCATCTAGGACTTTCATAGCTCGAGAGGTGTGGTTAATGCCTGGATTCAAAGATTGAGAGGACAGGCTGACTCTCTTGTTAGAAGCTAATGCAGCTGCTGACTTTAAGTGAAAGTCAATGTTCATTTACCATTTCAGAAATTCTATGGCCCTTAAGAATGATTCTAAATCTACCCTTCCTGTGCTTTGTAAATGAAACAACAAAGTCTGGATGGCAGCATGTCTATTTACAGCATGATTTACTGAATATTTGAAGCCCACTGTTGAGAAAAAAAAGTCTTTCAAAATTTGCTGTTCATTGACAATGCACTTAGTCACCCAAGAACTGTGCTGAAAATTTCCAAGGAGATTAATGTTTTCATGCCTGCTAACACAACATCCATTCTGTAGTCCATGGATCAAGGAGTAATTTTGACTTTCAAAATTTGTTTCTTATGTTTATTGTGGCACCATTCACAATGGCAAAGACTTGGAACCAACCCAAATGTCCAAAAACGGTAGACTGGATTAAGAAAATGTGGCACCTATACACCATGGAATACTATGCAGCCATAAAAAATGATGAGTTCATGTCCTTTGTAGGGACATGGATGAAACTGGAAACCATCATTCTCAGCAAACTATTGCAAGGACAAAAAACCAAACACCGCATGTTCTCACTCACAGGTGGGAACTGAACAATGAGAACTCATGGACACAGGAAGGGGAACATCACACTCTGGGAACTGTTGTGGGGTGAGGGGATGGGGGAGGGTTAGCATTAGGAGATATAACTAATGCTAAATGACGAGTTAATGGGTGCAGCATACCAATATGGCACATGTATATATATGTAACAAACCTGCACATTGTGCACATGTACCCTAAAACTTAAAGTATAATAAAAAAATTAAAAAAAAAGAAATACATTTTGTAAGGCTATAGCTACCATAGATATTGAATCTTCTGTTGGTTCTAGAAAAAGTAAATTGCAAACCTTCTGGAAAGAATTCACCATTTTAGATTTTATTAAAAACATTCTTTTTTTTTTACCAAAAAGTCATTGAGGAGCAAGACTGAATATCTATGTAACTGTGTGGTTCTGAGAGATTTTCTTGGTATTGATTTCTATTTTTATTTTACTGTGGTCTGAGAGTATGGTTAGTATGGTTTTGATTTTTTTTAATTTATTGAGAGTTGCTTTATGACTGAACATGTTGTTCTTAGAGTATGTTTCATATGCATATAAGAAGAATGTTCATTCTGTGTCAGATGGGTTGGAGTTACCCTGTAGATGTCTATTGGGTCCAACTGATCAAGTGTCGAATTTAAGTCCAGAATTTCTTCGTTGGTGTTCAGCCTTGATGATCTGTCTAATACTATCAGTGGGGTGGTGGAATCCCCCGCTATTATTGTGTGGCTGTTTAGGTCCTTTCATAGGTCTAGAAGTACTTGTTTTATGAATCTGGGTGCTTAAATGTTGGGAGTGTATATATTTAGGATAGTTAAGTCTTCTTGTTGAATTGAATCTTTTATTACTATGTAATGCCCTTCTTTGTCCTTTTTTGCTGTTGTTGGTTTAAAGTCTGCTTTATCTAATAAAAGAATAGTGAGCACTGCTTTTTTGTGTGTTCCATTTATGTGATAGATATTTCTCAAACCCTGTACTTTGAGCCTATGGGTGTTATTATATGTGAGATGGATCTCTTGAAGGCAGTAGATGAATGGTTCCTATTTTTTATTCAACTTGACACTATGTGCCTTTTAAGTGCTGTGTTTAGACCACTTACATTCGAGATTAATATTGAGGTGTGATAACAACAACTTATCACAAAGTTGTTAGCTAGTTTCTTTGTAGTTTCCATTGTGTGATTGCTTTATAGGGTCTGTGGGCTATGTACGTAAGTGTGTTTTTTTGACAGTGGGTATTATTATTTTGTTTCCACTTTTAGAACTCCCTTAAGGACCTCTTGAAAGGCTTGTCTAGTGGTAATGAATTCCCTTAGGGATTGCTTGTCTGAGGAAGTTTATTTCTCCTTCATTTATGAAGCTTAGTTTGGTGGGATATGAAAGTCTTGGTTGGAATTTCTTTTCTTTAAGAATGCTTTAAATAGGCTCTCAATCTGTCCTGGCTTGAAAGATTTCTGCTGAAAGTCCCCTGTTAGCCTGATAGAGTTCCTGTTGTATATGATTTGACATTTTTCTCTAACTGCCTGTAAGGTTTTTTTCTTTAGCATTGTCTTTGAACAGTCTGGTGACTATATGCCTTGGTGATGTTTATTTCGTATAATATCTCACAGGTGTTCTCTGGATTTATTGTACCTGGATGTCTGCCCCTCTAGCAAAATTGGAGAAATTTTCTTAAAATTATTCCCTCAAATATATTTTCCAGGTTGTTTTCTTTTTTTCCACCTCTCTCAGGAATGCCAATAATTTGTAGGTTTTGCTTTACATGATCCTATATTTTTGAAAGACTTTATTGGTTTTTTTAAATTCTTTTCTTTTTATTTTTGCCTGACTGGGTAGTTTGAAAGATGGGTCTTCAAGCTGTAAAACTATTTCTTCTACTTGGTCTAGTTCATTGATAAAGCTTTCAATTCTGTTTTGAAATTTCTTAAGTGAGTTTTTCAATTCCAGAGGCTCTGATTGATTTCTTCTTAAGATGTTTATTTCTTCCTTCAATTTCAATGGAGAAATTAAAAAATTCTTTAAGGTAAATTAAAACAGAGACATAAAATACTAAAATATCTGGGATGCAGTGTTAAAAGGAAAGTTTATAGCACTAAATGGCTACCTCAAAAAGTTAGAAATATCACAAATTAACAATCTAAAGTCACACCTAGAGGAACTAGGAAAAGAAGAAAAAACTAACCACAAAGCTAGTGGAAGAAAAGAAATACCTAAAATCAGAGCAGAACGGATGAAATTAAGACTCAAAAATTTATACAAAGAATCAACAAAACCCCAAATTTGTTATTTGAAAGGATAAACAAGATCAATCAACTGCTACCTAGATTAACAAAGAAAAAATGAGAGAAGATCCAAATAACCACAGTCAGAAATGACAAAAGTGACATTGCAACCAGTCCTTCAGAAATGCAAAAAAAATCCTTAGAGACTATTATGAACACCTCTGTGCACACAAACTAGAAAATCTGGAGGAAGTGGATAAATTCCTGGAAACACACAAGATCCCAAGATTGAATCAAGAAGAAATGGGAGGAGGGAGCCAAGATGGCCAAACAGGAACAGCTCCGGTCTACAGCTCCCAGTGTGAGCAACGCAGAAGACCGGTGATTTCTGCATTTCCATCTGAGGTACCGGGTTCATCTCACTAGGGAGTGCCAGACAGTCGGCGCAGGACAGCGGGTGCAGCGCACCATGCACGAGCCGAAGCAGGGCGAGGCATTGCCTCACTCGGGAAGCACAAGGGGTCAGGGAGTTCCCTCTCCTAGTCAAAGAAAGGGGTGACAGATGGCACCTGGAAAATCAGGTCACTCCCACCCTAATACTGCACTTTTCCAACGGGCTTAAAAAACAGCACACCAGGAGATTATATCCCGCACCTGGCTTTGAGGGTCCTACGCTCACGGAGTCTCGCTGATTGCTAGCACAGCAGTCTGAGATCAAACTGCAAGGCAGCAGCGAGGCTGGGGGAGGGGCGCCCGCCATTGCCCAGGCTTGCTTAGGTAAACAAAGCAGCCGGGAAGCTCAAACTGGGTGGAGCCCACCACAGCTCAAAGAGGCCTGCCTGCCTCTGTAGGCTCCACCTCTGGGGGCAGGGCACAGACAAACAAAAAGACAGCAGTTACCTCTGCAGAATTAAATGTCCCTGTGTGACAGCTTTGAAGAGAGTAGGGGTTCTCCCAGCACGCAGCTGGAGATCTGAGAATGGGCAGACTGCCTCCGCAAGTGGGTCCCTGACCCCTGACCCTGAGCAGCCTAACTGGGAGGTACCCCCAAGTAGGGGCAGACTGACACCTCACACGGCCGGGTACTCCTCTGAGACAAAACTTTCAGAGGAATGATCAGGCAGCAGCCTTCGCGGTTCATGAAAATCTGCTGTTCTGCAGCCTCCACCACTGAGACCCAGGCAAACAGGATCTGGAGTGGACCTCTAGCAAACTCTAACAGACCTGCAGCTGAGGGTCCTATCTGTTAGAAGGAAAACTAACAAACAGAAAGGACATCCACACCAAAAACCCATCTGTACATCACCATCATCAAAGACCAAAAGTAGATAAAACCACAAAGATGGGGAATAAACAGAGCAGAAAAACTGGAAATTCTAAAAAGCAGAGCACCTCTCCTCCTCCAAAGGAACGCAGTTCCTCACCAGCAACGGAACAAAGCTGGATGGAGAATGACTTTGACGAGTTGAGAGAAGAAGGCTTCAGACGATCAAACTACTCCAAGCTGTAGGAGGAAATTCAAACCAAAGGCAAAGAAGTTAAAAACTTTGAAAAAAATTTAGACAAATGTATAACTAGAATAACCAATACAGAGAAGTGATTAAAGGAGCTGATGGAGCTGAAAGCCAAGGCTCGAGAGCTACGTGAAGAATGCAGAAGCCTCAGGAGCTGATGCGATTAACTGGAAGAAAGGGTATCAGTGATGGAAGATGAAATGAATGAAATGAAGCGAGAAGAGAAGTTTAGAGAAAAAAGAGTAAAAAGAAACGAACAAAGCCTCCAACAAATATGGGACTATGTGAAAAGACCAAATCTACATCTGATTGGTGTACCTGAAAGTGACGGGGAGAATGGAACCAAGTTGGAAAACACTCTGCAGGATATTATCCAGGAGAACTTCCCCAATCTAGCAAGGCAGGCCAACATTCAGATTCAGGAAATACAGAGAATGCCACAAAGATACTCCTCAAGAAGAGCAACTCCAAGACACATAATTGTCAGATTCACCAAAGTTGAAATGAAGGAAAAAATGTTAAGAGCAGCCAGAGAGAAAGGTCGGGTTACCCACAAAGGGAAGCCCATCAGACTAACAGTGGATCTCTCGGCAGAAACTCTACAAGCCAGAAGAGAGTGGGGGCCGATATTCACCGTTCTTAAAGAAAAGAATTTTCAACCCAGAATTTCATATCCGCCAAACTAAGCTTCATAAGTGAAGGAGAAATAAAATACTTTACAGACAAGCAAATGCTGAGAGATTTTGTCACCACCAGACCTGCCCTAAAAGAGCTCCTGAAGGAAGCACTGAACATGGAAAGGAACAACCGGTACCGGCCACTGCAAAATCATACCAAATTGTAAAGATCATCGAGGCTAGGAAGAAACTACATCAACTAACGAGCAAAATAACCAGCTAACATCATAATGACAGGATCAAATTCTCACATAACAATATTAACTTTAAATGTAAATGGACTAAATGTTCCAATTAAAAGACACAGACTGGCAAATTGGATAAAGAGTTAAGACCCATCAGTGTGCTGTGTTCAGGAAACCCATCTCACATGCAGAGATACACCTAGGCTCAAAATAAAAGAATGGAGGAAGATCTACCAAGCAAATGGAAAACAAAAAAAGGCAGGGGTTGCAATCCTAGTCTCTGATAAAACAGACTTTAAACCAACAAAGATCAAAGGAGACAAAGAAGGTCATTACATAATGGTAAAGGGATCAATTCAACAAGAAGAGCTAGCTATCCTGAATATATATGCACCCAATACAGGAGCACCCAGATTCATAAAGCAAGTCCTGAGTGACCTACAAAGAGACTTAGACTCCCACACAATAATAATGGGAGACTTTAACACCCCACTGTCAACATTAGACAGATCGATGAGACAGAAAGTTAACAAGGATACCCAGGAATTGAACTCAGCTCTGCACCAAGCAGACCTAATAGACATCTACAGAACTCTCCACCCCAAATCAACAGAATATAGATTTTTTTCAGCACCACACCACACCTATTCCAAAATTGACCACATAGTTGGAAGTAAAGCTCTCCTCAGCAAAAGTAAAAGAACAGAAATTATAACAAACTGTCTCTCAGACCACAGGGCAATCAAACTAGAACTCAGGATTAAGAAACTCACTCAAAACCGCTCAACTACATGGAAACTGAACAACCTGCTCCTGAATGACTACTGGGTACATAACGAAATGACGGCAGAAATAAAGATGTTCTTTGAAACCAATGAGAACAAAGACACAACATACCAGAATCTCTGGGACACATTCAAAGCAGTGTGTAGAGGAAAATTTATAGCACTAAATGCCCACAAGAGAAAGCAGGAAAGATCCAAAATAGACACCCTAACATCACAAATAAAAGAACTAGAAAAGCAAGAGCAAACACATACAAAAGCTATCAGAAGTCAAGAAATAACTAAAATTAGAGCAGAACTGAAGGAAATAGAGACACAAAAAACCCTTCAAAAAATTAATGAATCCAGGAGCTGGTTATTTGAAAAGATCAACAAAATTGATAGACTGCTAGCAAGACTAATAAAGAAGAAAAGAGAGAAGAATCAAATAGATGCAATAAAAAATGATAAAGGGGTTATCACCACCCATCCCACAGAAATACAAACTACCATCAGAGAATATTATAAACACCTCTACGCAAATAAACTAGAAAATCTAGAAGAAATGGATAAATTCCTCGACACACACACCCTCCCAAGACTAAACCAGGAAGAAGTTGAATCTCTGAATAGACCAATAACAGGCTCTGAAATTGTGGCAATCATCAATAGCTTACCAACCAAAAAGAGTCTAGGACCTGATGGATTCACAGCCGAATTCTACCAGAGGTACAAGGAGGAACTGGTACCATTCCTTCTGAAACTATTCCAATGAATAGAAAAAGAGGGACTCCTCCCTAACTCATTTTATGAGGCCAGCATCATCCTGATACCAAAGCCGGGCAGAGACACAACCAAAAAAGAGAATTTTAGACCAATATCCTTGATGATCATTGATGCAAAAATCCTCAATAAAATACTGGCAAACCGAATCCAGCAGCACATCAAAAACCGTATCCACCATGATCAAGTGCGCTTCATCCCTGGGATGCAAGGCTGGTTCAACATATGCAAATCAACAAATGTAATCCAGCATATAAACAGAACCAAAGACAAAAACCACATGATTATCTCAATAGATGCAGAAAAGGCCTTTGACAAAATTCAACAACCCTTCATGCTAAAAACTCTCAATAAATTAGGTATTGATGGGACGTATCTCAAAATAATAAGAGCTATCTATGACAAACCCAGAGCCAATACCATACTGAATGGCAAAAACTGGAAGCATTCCCTTTGAAAACTGGCACAAGACAGGGATGCCCCCTCTCACCACTCCTATTCAACACAGTGTTGGAAGTTCTGGCCAGGGCAATTAGGCAGCAGAAAGAAATAAAGGGTATTCAATTAGGAAAAGAGGAAGTCAAATTGTCCCTGTTTGCAGATGACGTGATTGTATATCTAGAAAACCCCATTGTCTCAGCCCAAAATCTCCTTAAGCTGATAAGCAACTTCAGCAAAGTCTCAGGATACAAAATCAATGTACAAAAATCACAAGCATTCTTATACATCAATAACAGACAAACAGAGAGCCAAATCATGAGTGAACTCCCATTCATAATTGCTTCAATGAGAATAAAATACCTAGGAATCCAACTTACAAGGGATGTGAAGGACCTCTTCAAGGAGAACTACAAACCACTGCTCAATGAAATAAAAGAGGATACAAACAAATGGAAGAACATTCCATGCTCATGGGTTGGAAGAATCAATATCGTGAAAATGGCCATACTGCCCAAGGTAATTTATAGATTCAATGCCATCCCCATCAAGCTACCAATGACTTTCTTCACAGAATTGGAAAAAACTACTTTAAAGTTCATATGGAACCAAAAAAGAGCCCGTATCGCCAAGTCAATCCTAAGCCAAAAGAACAAAGCTGGAGGCATCACACTACCTGACTTCAAGATATACTACAAGGCTACAGTAACCAAAACAGCGTGGTACTGGTACCAAAACAGAGATATAGATCAATGGAACAGAACAGAGCCCTCAGAAATAACGCCACATATCTACAACTATCTGATCTTTGACAAACCTGACAAAAACAAGCAACGGGGAAAGGATTCCCTATTTAATAAATGGTGCTGGGAAAACTGGCTAGCCACATGTAGAAAGCTGAAACTGGATCCCTTCCTTACACCTTATACAAAAATTAGTTCAAGATGGATTAAAGACTTACATGTTAGACCTAAAACCATGAAAACCCTAGAAGAAAACCTAGGCATTACCATTCAGGACATAGGCATGGGCAAGGACTTCATGTCTAAAACACCAAAAGCAATGGCACCAAAAGCCAAAATTGACAAATGGGATCTCATTAAACTAAAGAGCTTCTGCACAGCAAAAGAAACTACCATCAGAGTGAACAGGCAACCTACAAAACTGGAGAAAATTTTCACAACCTACTCATCTGACAAAGGGCTAATATCCAGAATCTAAAATGAACACAAACAAATTTACAAGAAAAAAACAAACAACCCCATCCAAAAGTGGGCGAAGGACATGAACAGACACTTCTCAAAAGAAGACATTTATGCAGCCAAAAAACACATGAAAAAATGCTCATCATCACTGGCCATCAGAGAAATGCAAATCAAAACCACAATGAGATACCATCTCACACCAGTTAGAATGGCGACCATTAAAAAGTCAGGAAATAACAAGTGCTGGAGAGGATGTGGAGAAATAGGAACACCTTTACACTGTTGGTGGGACTGTAAACTAGTTCAACCATTGTGGAAGTCAGTGTGGCGATTCCTCAGGGATCTAGAACTAGAAATACCATTTGACCCAGCCATCCCATTACTGGGTATATACCCAAAGGACCATAAATCACGCTGCTATAAAGACACATGCACACGTGTGTTTACTGCGGCACTATTCACAATAGCAAAGACTTGGAACCAACCCAAATGTCCAACAACAATAGACTGGATTAAGAAAATGTGGCACATATACACCATGGAATACTATGCAGCCATAAAAAATGATGAGTTCATGTCCTTGTAGGGACATGGATGAAACTGGAAATCATCATTCTCAGCAAACTATCACAAGGACAAAAAACCAAACACCGCCTGTTCTCACTCACAGGTGGGAATTGAACAATGAGAACTCATGGACACAGGAAGGGGAACATCACACTCCGGGGACTGTTGTGGGGTGGGGGGAGGGGGGAGGGACAGCATTAGGAGATATACCTAATGCTAAATGACGAGTTAATGGGTGCAGCACACCAACATGGCACATGTATACATATGTAACAAACCTGCACATCGTGCACATGTACCCTAAAACTTAAACTATAATAATAATAAAAAAAGAAGAAATGGAAGCCCTGAACTGACCAATATTAATTTCTGAAATTGAACCAGTAATTAAAAAAAAACTACTATACTAACCACAACAACAACAACAACTCTATCAGATGTGCAAAGAAGAGCTGGTACCAATACTACTAAAACTATAGCAAAAAATATCAAATAGTAGTGAGTGACTCCTTCCTAATTCATTCTATGAGGCCAGCATCACCCTTATACCAAAACCTGGCAATGACACAATGAAAAAAGAAAACTACAGGCCAATATTCCTGATGAACATAAACACAAAAATTCTCAATAAAATTCTAGCACACTAAATCCAGCCGAACATGAAAATGTTAATTTTCCATGACCAGGTAGGCTTCATTTCTAGAAGTCAAAGTTGGTTCAACATACACAAATCAATAAATATGATTCACTACATTAACAGAATTAAAAGCAAAAACCATATGATGATCTCCATAGATACAGAAAAAGCTTTCCATACAGAAAGTCTACGTACTTTAATAAGATAAACCCTCAAGAAACTAGGCATCAAAGCAACATATCTCAAAATAATATGAACCATGTATTACAAATCCACAGCCAACATTGTACTGAATGGGCAAAACTGGAAGCGTTTTGCTTGAGAACTGGAAAGAGACAAGGATTACTTCTCTCACAATTCCTATTCAACATAGATCTGGAAATCCTTGCCACAACAATGAGGCATGAGAAAGAAATAAAAGGGATCCAAATAGGAAAAGAACAAAATCAAACTATTTTTCTTCTCTGACAATATAATTTTATACCTAGAAAACCCTAAAGACTCTGTCGAAAGGCTGCTGCAACTGATAAACTACTTTGGTAAAGTTTCAGAATACAAAATTGATGTATAAAAAAATCAGTAGTATTTCTATACACCAGTAACATTCAAGCTGAGAGCCAAATCAAGAACACAATCCCATTTACAAAAGGTACCAAAACAAAAAGCTAGGAATGCATCTCACCAAGGAGAGGAAAGATCTCTACAAGGAGAACTACAAAACATTGGTAAAAGAAATCATAGATGACACAAATTTGGAAAAGTATTCCATGAACTAGAAGAATTAATATGATTAAAATGACCATACTACTCAAAGCAATCTACAAATTCAATCCTATTCCTATCATGTTACTAACGTCATTTTTTTTCACAGCATTAGAAAAAGCTATTCTAAAATTCATAAGTAGCCAAAAAAGAGCTCAAATAGCCCAATGGATCCTAAGCAAAAAGAACAAAGACGGAAGCATCACATTACCCAACTTCAAACTATTAATAGAAGGGTAGAAATAACCAAAATGGACATGGTACTGGTACAGAAACACAAACACATAGACCAATGTAACAGAATAGAGGACCCAGAAATAAAGCTGCACGCTCACAGCCATCTAATTTTCAACAAAGCCAACATCAGCAGTGGTGAAAATGCTAGAATAGCTGTCTAGGCATATGCAGAAGAGTGAAACTGGACTCCTATCTTTCACCACATACAAAAATTAACTCAAGATGAATTAAAGATTTAAATGTAAGATCTCAAACTCTAAGAATCTTAGAAGAAAACCTGGAAAACACCATTCTGAACCTTGGCCTTGGGAAGTAATTTATGACTGAGTCCTCAAAAGCAACTGCCAAAAAAAAAAAAAAAAGGGGGTGGAGCCAAGATGGCCGAATAGGAACAACTCCAGTCTCCAGCTCCCAGCCCCAGCGACACAGAAGACGGGTGATTTCTGCATTTCTGCTTGAGGTACCGGTTTCATCTCACTAGGGAGTGCCTAACAGTGGGTGCAGGACAGTCGGTGAAGCGCACTGTGCACGAGCCGAAGCAGGGCGAGTCATTGCCTCACTCGGGAAGCGCAAGGGGTCAGGGAGTTCCCTTTCCTAGTCAAAGAAAGGGGAAACAGACGGCACCTGGAATATTGGGTCAGTCCCATCCTAATACTGCGCTTTTCCAACGGGCCTGGAAAACGGCACACTAGGAGATTGTGTCCCGCACCTGGCTCGGAGGGTCCTATGCCCATGGAGTCTCGCTGATTGCTAGCACAGCAGTCTGAGATCAAGCTGCAAGGCGGCAGCGAGGCTGGGGGAGGGGCGCCCGCCATTGCCCAGGCTTGCTTAGGTAAACAAAGCAGCCAGGAAGCTCGAACTGGGTGGAGCCCACCACAGCTCAAGGAGGCCTGCCTGCCTCTGTAGGCTCCACCTCTGGGGGCAGGGCACAGACAAACAAAAACTCAGCAAGAACCTCCACAGACTTAAATGTCCCTGTCTGACTGACAGCTTTGAAGAGAGTAGTGGTTCTCCCAGCACGCAGCTGGAGATCTGAGAACGGACAGACTGCCTCCTAAAGTGGGTCCCTCACCCCTGAGCAGCCTAACTGGGAGGCACCCCCCCAGTAGGGACAGACTGACACCTCATTCAACCGGGTACCCCTCTGAGACAAAACTTTCAGAGGAACTATCAGACAGCTGAATTTGCGGTCTCACGAAAATCTGCTGTTCTGCAGCCACCGCTGCTGACACCCAGCCAAACAGGGTCTGGAGTGGACCTCTAGTAAACTCCAACAGACCTGCAGCTGAGGGGCCTGTCTGGTAGAAGGAAAACTAACAAACAGAAAGGACATCCACACCAAAAACCCATCTGTACATCACCATCATCAAAGACAAAAAGTAGATAAAACCACAAAGATGGGGAAAAAACAGAGCACAAAAACTGGAAACTCTAAAAAACAGAGCACCTCTCCTCCTCCAAAGGAACGCAGTTCCTCACCAGCAACGGAACAAAGCTGGATGGAGGATGACTTTGATGAGTTGAGAGAAGAAGGCTTCAGACGATCAAACTACTCTGAGCTACGAGAGGAAATTTAAAACAATAGCAAAGAAGTTAAAAACTTTGAAAAAAAATTAGAAGAATGGATAACTAGAATAACCAATGGAGAGAAGGGCTTAAAGGAGCTGATGGAGCTGAAAGCCAAGTTTCGAGAACTACGCGAAGATTGCAGAAGCCTCAGTAGCAGATGCGATCAACTGGAAGAAAGGGTATCGCTGATGGAAGATGAAATGAATGAAATGAAGAGAGAAGGGAAGTTTAGAGAAAAAAGAATAAAAAGAAATGAACAAAGCCTCCAAGAAATTTGGGACTATGTGAAAAGACCAAACCTACATCTGATTGGTGTACCTGAAAATGATGGGGAGAATGGAACCAAGTTGGAAAACACTCTGCAAGACATTATCCAGGAGAACTTCCCCAATCTAGCAAGGCAGGCCAGCATTCAGATTCAGGAAATACAGAGAACGCCACAAAGATGCTCCTCGAGAAGGGCAACTCCAAGACACATAATTGTCAGATTCACCAAAGTTGAAATGAAGGAAAAAATGTTAAGGGCAGCCAGAGAGAAAGGTCGGGTTACCCACAAAGGGAAGCCCATCAGACTAACAGCTGATCTCTCAGCAGAAACTCTACAAGCCAGAAGAGAGTGGGGGCCGATATTCACCATTCTTAAAGAAAAGAATTTTCAACCCAGAATTTCCTATCCTGCCAAACTAAGCTTCATAAGTGAAGGAGAAATAAAATACTTTACAGATAAGCAAACGCTGAGTGATTTTGTCACCACCAGGCCTGCCCTAAAAGAGCTCCTGAAGGAAGCACTAAACATGGAAAGGAACAACCGGCACCAGCCACTGCAAAAACATGCCAAACGGTAAAGACCATCGAGGCTAGGAAGAAACTATAGCAACTAACGAGCAAAATAACCAACTAACATCATAATGACAGGATCAGATTCACACATAACAATATTAACGTTAAATGTAAATGGGCTAAATGCTCCAACCAAAAGACACAGACTGGCAAACTGGATAAGGAGTCAGGACCCATCAGTGTGCTGTATTCAGGAAACCCATCTCATGTGCAGAGACACACATAGACTCAAACTAAAGGGATGGAGGAAGATCTATCAAGCAACTGGAAATCAAAAAAAGGCAGGGGTTGCAATCCTAGTCTCTGATAAAATAGACTTTAAACCAACAAAGATCAAAAGAGACAAAGAAGGCCATTACATAATGGTAAAGGGATCAATTCAACAAGAAGAGCTAACTATCCTAAATATATATGCACCCAACACAGGAGCACCCAGATTCATAAAGCAAGTCCTCAGTGACCTACAAAGGGACTTAAACTCCCACACAATAATAATGGGAGATTTTAACACCCCACTGTCAGCATTAGACAGATCAACGAGACAGAAAGTTAACAAGGATATTCAGGAATTGAACTCAGCTCTACATAAAGTGGACCTAATAGACATCTACAGAACTCTCCACCCCAAGTCAACAGAATATACATTTTTTTCAGCACCACACCACACCTATTCCAAAATTGACCACATAGTTGGAAGTAAAGCTCTCCTCAGCAAATGTAAAAGAACAGAAATTATAACAAACTGTCTCTCAGACCACAGTGCAATCAAACTAGAACTCAGGATTAAGAAACTCACTCAAAACCGCTTAACTACATGGAAACTGAACAACCTGCTCCTGAATGACTATTGGGTACATAATGAAATGAAGGCAGAAATAAAGATGTTCTTTGAAACCAACGAGAACAAAGACACAACATACCAGAATCTCTGGGACACGTTCAAAGCAGTGTGTAGAGGGAAATTTATAGCACTAAATGCCCACAAGAGAAAGCAGGAAAGATCCAAAACTGACACCCTAACATCACAATTAAAAGAACTAGAAAAGCAAGAGCAAACACATTCAAAAGCTAGCAGAAGGCTAGAAATAACTAAAATCAGAGCAGAACTGAAGGAAATAGAGACACAAAAAACCCTTCAAAAAATTAATGAATCCAGGAGCTGGTTATTTGAAAAGATCAACAAAATTGATGGACCGCTAGCAAGACTAATAAAGAAGAAAAGAGAGAAGAATCAAATAGATGCAATAAAAAACGAAAAAGGGGATATCACCACCGATCCCACAGAAATACAATCTACCATCAGAGAATACTACAAACACCTCTATGCAAATAAACTAGAAAATCTAGAAGAAATGGATAAATTCCTCGACAAATACACCCTCCCAAGACTAAACCAGGAAGAAGTTGAATCTCTGAATAGACCAATAACAGGTTCTGAAATTGTGGCAATAATCAATAGCTTACCAACCAAAAAGAGTCCAGGACCTGATGGATTCACAGCCGAATTCTACCAGAGGTACAAGGAGGAACTGGTACCATTCCTTCTGAAACTATTCCAATTGATAGAAAAAGAGGGAATCCTCCCTAACACATTTTACGAAGCCAGCATTGTCCTGATACCAAAACCTGGCAGAGACTTAACCAAAAAAGAGAATTTCAGACCAATATCCTTGATGAACATTGATGCAAAAATCCTCAATAAAATACTGGCAAACCGAATCCAGCAGCACATCAAAAAGCTTATCCACCATGATCAAGTGGGCTTCATCCCTGGGATGCAAGGCTGGTTCAACATACGCAAATCAATAAATGTAATCCAGCATATAAACAGAACCAAAGACAAAAACCACATGATTATCTCAATAGATGCAGAAAAGGCCTTTGACAAAATTCAACAACCCTTCATGCTAAAAACTCTCAATAAATTAGGTATTGATGGGACATATTTCAAAATAATAAGAGCTATCTGTGACAAACCCACAGCCAATATCATACTGAATGGGCAAAAACTGGAAGCATTCCCTCTGAAAACTGGCACAAGACAGGGATGCCCTCTCTCACCGCTCCTATTCAACATAGTGCTGGAAGTTCTGGCCAGAGCAATCAGGCAGGAGAAGGAAATAAAGGGTATTCAATTAGGAAAAGAGGAAGTCAAATTGTCCCTGTTTGCAGATGACATGATTGTATATCTAGAAAACCCCACTGTCTCAGCCCAAAATCTCCTTAAGCTGATTAGCAACTTCAGCAAAGTCTCAGGATACAAAATTAATGTACAAAAATCACAAGCATTCTTGTACACCAATAACAGACAAACAGAGAGCCAAATCATGAGTGAACTCCCATTCACAATTGCTTCAAAGAGAATAAAATACCTAGGAATCCAACTTACAAGGGATGTGAAGGACCTCTTCAAGGAGAACTACAAACCACTGCTCAATGAAATAAAAGAGGATACAAACAAATGGAAGAACATTCCATGCTCATGGGTTGGAAGAATCAATATCGTGAAAATGGCCATACTGCCCAAGGTAATTTATAGATTCAATGCCATCCCCATCAAGCTACCAATGACTTTCTTCACAGAATTGGAAAAAACTACTTTAAAGTTCATATGGAACCAAAAAAGAGCCCGCATCGCCAAGTCAATCCTAAGCCAAAAGAACAAAGCTGGAGGCATCACGCTACCTGACTTCAAACTATACTACAAGGCTACAGTAACCAAAACAGCGTGGTACTGGTACCACAACAGAGACATAGATCAATGGAACAGAACAGAGCCCTCAGAAATGATGCCGCATAGCTCCAACTATCTGATCTTTGACAAACCTGACAAAAACAAGCAATGGGGAAAGGATTCCCTATTTAATAAATGGTGCTGGGAAAACTGGCTAGCCATATGTAGAAAGCTGAAACTGGATCCCTTCCTTACACCTTATACAAAAATTAATTCAAGATGGATTAAAGACTTATATGTTAGACCTAAAACCATTAAAATCCTACAAGAAAACCTAGGCAATACCATTCAGGACATAGGCGTGGGCAAGGACTTCATGTCTAAAACACCACAAGCAATGGCAACAAAAGCCAAAATCGACAAATGGGATCTCATTAAACTAAAGAGCTTCTGCACAGCAAAAGAAACTATCATCAGAGTGAACAGGCAACCTACACAATGGGAGAAAATTTTTGCAACCTACTCATCTGACAAAGGGCTAATATCCAGAATCTACAATGAACTCAAACAAATTTACAAGAAAAAAACAAACAACCCCATCAAAAAGTGGGCAGAGGACATGAACAGACACGTCTCAAAAGAAGACATTTATGCAGCCAAAAAACACATGAAGAAATGCTCCTCATCACTGGCCATCAGAGAAATGCAAATCAAAACCACAGTGAGATACCATCTCACACCAGTTAGAATGGCCATCATTAAAAAAGCAGGAAACAACAGGTGCTGGAGAGGATGTGGAGAAATAGGAACACTTTGACACTGTTGGTGGGACTGTAAACTAGTTCAACCATTGTGGAAGTCAGTGTGGCGATTCCTCAGGGATCTAGAACTAGAAATACCATTTGACCCAGCCATCCCATTACTGGGTATATACCCAAAGGACCATAAATCATGCTGCTATAAAGACACATGCACACGTATGTTTATTGCGGCACTATTCACAATAGCAAAGAGTTGGAACCAACCCAAATGTCCAACAACAATAGACTGGATTAAGAAAATGTGGCACATATACACCATGGAATACTATGCAGCCATAAAAAATGATGAGTTCGTGTCCTTTGTAGGGACATGGATGAAACTGGAAAACATCATTCTCAGTAAACTAACGCAAGGACGAAAAACCAAACACTGCATGTTCTCACTCATAGGTGGGAGTTGAACAATGAGAACTCATGGACACAGGAAGGGGACCATCACACTCCGGGGACTGTTGTGGGGTTGGGGGAGGGGGGAGGGACAGCATTAGGAGATACACCTAATGCTAAATGACGAGTTAATGGGTGCAGGAAATCAACATGGCACATGGATACATATGTAACAAACCTGCACATTGTGCACATGTACCCTAAAACCCTAAAGTATAATAAAAATAAATAAATAAATAAATAAATAAATAAAAAAAGAAATTGACACATGGGACCTAATTAAACTAAGGAATTTCTGCACAGCAAAAGAAACTATCAACAGAGTAAGCAAACAACCTACAGAATGGGAGAAAATATTTGCAAACTATGCATCCAAAAAAGTTCTGATATCCAAAATCTGTAAAGAACTTACACAATTGAACAATCAAAAAACAACCCCATTAAAAAGTGAGCAAAGGACATGAGTGGACACTTCTCAAAAGAGAAGACTTACAAGCAGCCAATAAACATAAGAAAAAATGCTCAACCTTACTAATCCTCAGAGAAATTTAAATCAAAACCGCAATGAAATATCATCTCACAATCATCAGAATGGCCATTTTTAAAAAGCCAAAAAACAATAGATGCTGGTGAGGCTGCAGAGAAATACAAACACTTACACCTTGTTGGTGGGAATGTAAATTAGTTCAGCTAATGTGGAAAGCCATTTGGCAATTTCCAAAATCACTTAAAATAGAATTACCACTTAACCCAGCAGTCCTATTTAAATGGGCATAGATCTAAAAGAAAATAAATTGTTCTACCAAAAAAATACATGCTCCTACATTCATTGTAGCACTATTCACAATAGCGAAGATGTGGAGTCAACCTAGATGCCCATCAACAGTAGATTACATAAAGAAAATGTGTAGATTAATACACAGCCATTAAAAAGAATGAAATCAAATCATTTGCAGCAACATGGATGCAGCTTAAGGCCATTATCCTAAGTGAATTAATGCGAAAACAGGAAACCAAATACCACATATTCTCACTTATGAGTGGAAGCTAAACAGTGGACACTCATGGACATAAGGATGGCAACTGGGGACACCTAGACGGGCAGAAAGGGAGGGAGGCAAGGGTTGAAAAACTATTTTGGACTATTTGCTCAGCACCTAAGTGACAAGATCAATTGTACCCTAAATCTCAGTATTGTGTGATATATCCATGTAACAAACCTGCACATTTACCCTTAAATCTAAAATAAAAGTTGAAATTATATAAAAAAGAACATTTATGATTTGTGGGAGGAGGTCAAAATATCAATATTGACCAGAGTTTGGAAAAAGTTGATTCCAAACCTCATGGATGACTTTCAAGGGTTCAAGACCAGTGTACAAGGTAACTGCAGATGAGGTGGAAATAGCAAGAGAACTAGAATTGGATATGGAACCTGAAGATGTGACTGAAATGCTGCAATCTCATGATGTAACTTGAATGGTGGAAGAATTGCTTTTATGGATGAGCAAGGAAAGTGATTTCCTGAGATGGAAACTGCTACTGATGATGCTGTGAATGTATTTGAAATGGCAACAAAAGGATATTCCATAAACTTAGTTGATAAAGCAGTGTCAGGATTTGAGAGGTTTGACTTCAATTTTGAAAGAAATTCTATTGTGGGTAAAATGCTATTAAATAGCATTGCATGCTACAGAGACATCTTTCATGCAAAGTAGAGTCAGTCAATGCAGCAAACTTCAACGTTGTTTTATTTTGAAAAATTGCCACAGCCATCATCACCCTGATCAATAGGTAGCCATGAACAAGGCAAGACCCTCCATCAGCAAAAATATTATGACTTGCTCAAGTCTCAGAGGATGATCAGCATTTTTTAGCATTATTTTTATTAAGATATGCACACTGTGCTTTTACATACAATATTATTCCACACTTAATAGACTATAGTATAGTGTAAACATAACTTTTATATGCACTGGGAAACCAAAAATTTGTGTGACATGCCTTATCGTGAGATTCACTTTGTTGCAGTGTTGTGGAATCAGACCTACAATATTTCTGAGGTCTGCCTGTACCTTATTTCATCACTTGAATTAGGCTCAAAGGCTGGCATCAGTTTCTCTAGGATGTCTTTATTGTCACACTTTGGTGGTGGCAACTACCCAACATGATATTTTGGGAAATTTTGAAAGGAGAGTTGACTTCCTCAAAAGATCAAGTAGAATCTCCATATGGAGCCTGGGGCTCCGGTTGATCTAGCCTGGGGTAGGTGCTTACATCTGAATTTGTGGCCTGGGAGATGAAATGCGCTGATTGCCTTCACCTGGCGTCATTCTCCACTCTTGGAGCCGAGAACTGGTATCAGCTCCACCACAAACATGAAGGCTGAAAGTAAGGGAGTGTACTCCCCTTAAAGCAAATACAGGGTGCTCCTGCCACTGGAGTGAGACTCAATGATGGGCAGCAGCACCAACAACTATCACAAAATAACCACAGGGCATGTCTTCTCTACCTCTGCCTTGCCTGTTTTCTCACACTGCCAACTCTGCTCCCCCTGCATTCCCTCAGCACCTCTGTTTTGATGAGTTGTCAAGAAGAAATAAAGGTCTGTGATGGTAGGTGGTTTTCTCCCAAACCTTGATCTCTCAATCTCTCATATTTTTGTAAGGACTCCATAGAACACTTTGTGTGCCTTAAACTTAAAAAATGCCATTTCCAAAAATAGTCCTTTTTTTCTCCTGTGCCATCTGCATTTCTCTTTTGTATAGCCAAAAACCAAACATTCTCACACATGTTCATTTACACAAATAGAACTCCTGAGATTATTCCCATTATTATACACTAATTTCTATTTATACTCCTTAGCCTGAAAGGTGAGATTAAGAGAAGACTATATGGGAAGGAAGAGAATAGCAAAAATTATGTATGTGGTAGGGAATGGAAAGCTATCACTTCTGTGGGTTACGGATGGCATGCCCCTATTTCATGGGTATTTTACATGATCATGTCTATTTTATAAGTTTGAAGTCCAAATGAATTAGGTAACTGTATCAACTCCCTACTTCATCTGTTATTTTTATGAATGAAAAGACAAAAACCACATGATTATCTCAATAGATGCAGAAAAGGCCTTTGACAAAATTCAACAACCCTTCATGCTAAAAACTCTCAATAAATTAGGTATTGATGGGACGTATCTCAAAATAATAAGAGCTATCTACAACAAACCCACAGCCAATATCATACTGAATGGGCAAAAACTGGAAGCATTCCCTCTGAAAACTGGCACAAGACAGGGATGCCCTCTCTCACCGCTCCTATTCAACATAGTGCTGGAAGTTCTGGCCAGAGCAATCAGGCAGGAGAAGGAAATAAAGGGTATTCAATTAGGAAAAGAAGAAGTCAAATTGTCCCTGTTTGCAGATGACATGATTGTATATCTAGAAAACCCCATTGTCTCAGCCCAAAATCTCCTTAAGCTGATTAGCAACTTCAGCAAAGTCTCAGGATACAAAATTAATGTACAAAAATCACAAGCATTCTTGTACACCAATAACAGACAAACAGAGAGCCAAATCATGAGTGAACTCCCATTCACAATTGCTTCAAAGAGAATAAAATACCTAGGAATCCAACTTACAAGGGATGTGAAGGACCTCTTCAAGGAGAACTACAAACCACTGCTCAATGAAATAAAAGAGGATACAAACAAATGGAAGAACATTCCATGCTCATGGGTTGGAAGAATCAATATCGTGAAAATGGCCATACTGCCCAAGGTAATTTATAGATTCAATGCCATCCCCATCAAGCTACCAATGACTTTCTTCACAGAATTGGAAAAAACTACTTTAAAGTTCATATGGAACCAAAAAAGAGCCCGCATCGCCAAGTCAATCCTAAGCCAAAAGAACAAAGCTGGAGGCATCACGCTACCTGACTTTAAACTCTACTACAAGGCTACAGTAACCAAAACAGCATGGTACTGGTACCACAACAGAGACATAGATCAATGGAACAGAACAGAGCCCTCAGAAATGATGCCGCATAGCTCCAACTATCTGATCTTTGACAAACCTGACAAAAACAAGCAATGGGGAAAGGATTCCCTATTTAATAAATGGTGCTGGGAAAACTGGCTAGCCATATGTAGAAAGCTGCAACTGGATCCCTTCCTTACACCTTATACAAAAATTAATTCAAGATGGATTAAAGACTTATATGTTAGACCTAAAACCATTAAAATCCTACAAGAAAACCTAGGCAATACCATTCAGGACATAGGCGTGGGCAAGGACTTCATGTCTAAAACACCAAAAGCAATGGCAACAAAAGCCAAAATCGACAAATGGGATCTCATTAAACTAAAGAGCTTCTGCACAGCAAAAGAAACTATCATCAGAGTGAACAGGCAACCTACACAATGGGAGAAAATTTTTGCAACCTACTCATCTGACAAAGGGCTAATATCCAGAATCTACAATGAACTCAAACAAATTTACAAGAAAAAAACAAACAACCCCATCAAAAAGTGGGCAGAGGACATGAACAGACACTTCTCAAAAGAAGACATTTATGCAGCCAAAAAACACATGAAGAAATGCTCCTCATCACTGGCCATCAGAGAAATGCAAATCAAAACCACAGTGAGATACCATCTCACACCAGTTAGAATGGCCATCATTAAAAAATCAGGAAACAACAGGTGCTGGAGAGGATGTGGAGAAATAGGAACACTTTGACACTGTTGGTGGGACTGTAAACTAGTTCAACCATTGTGGAAGTCAGTGTGGCGATTCCTCAGGGATCTAGAACTAGAAATACCATTTGACCCAGCCATCCCATTACTGGGTATATACCCAAAGGACTATAAATCATGCTGCTATAAAGACACATGCACACGTATGTTTATTGCGGCACTATTCACAATAGCAAAGAGTTGGAACCAACCCAAATGTCCAACAACGATAGACTGGATTAAGAAAATGTGGCACATATACACCATGGAATACTATGCAGCCATAAAAAATGATGAGTTCGTGTCCTTTGTAGGGACATGGATGAAACTGGAAACCATCATTCTCAGTAAGCTATCGCAAGGACAAAAAACCAAACACCGCATGTTCTCACTCATAGGTGGGAATTGAACAATGAGAAATCATGGACACAGGAAGGGGAACATCACGCTCCGGGGACTGTTGTGGGGTGGGGGGAGGGGGGAGGAACAGCATGAGGAGATACACCTAATGCTAAATGACGAGTTAATGGGTGCAAGAAATCAACATGGCACATGGATACATATGTAACAAACCTGCACATTGTGCACATGTACCCTAAAACCTTAAAGTATAATAAAAAAAAAAAAAAAAAAAGAAAAAAAAAAAAAGAAAAGCACTATATGTATTTTTGGAGAAAAGAAATGGGCTGATGTGTTGCTTTAGTTTCTCTAAGGAGATTTGATTTCATATCAGCTCTTATATTCGAAATTTGTACTTTTAATTAGAAGTGAGCTTTGGGAGGCCGAGGCGGGCGGATCATGAGGTCAGGAGATCGAGACCACGGTGAAACCCCGTCTCTACTGAAAATACAAAAAATTAGCCGGGCGTGGTGGCAGGCGCCTGTAGTCCCAGCTACTCGGAGAGGCTGAGGCGGGAGAATGGCGTGAACCCGGGAGGCAGAGCTTGCAGTGAGCCGAGATTGCGCCACTGCACTCCAGCCTGGGCGACAGAGCGAGACTCCGTCTCAAAAAAAAAAAAAAAAAAAAGAAGTGAGGACTTACACATAACATTTCATCTTTTTAGTGTTAAATTCATCTTTTCTGATATGTAGCATGAAACATCCTTATGTACACAGGAGTATAATATCACCATAATTTCTTATTCTGGGGAGTTATCACATTTTTTCTTATTTGATCAAACACTTGGAAAACCAGGAATTAACATAAAATAAATCCCTGGACAAACTAATCCCCATTATTTTCTTGCATTCTTAATCTAAGATGGTAGAAAAGAAACAATTCCCCCCCTCAAAAAAAAAAAGCCGACAAACACTATAAATTTCATGGTAAAAAACCACCTTGCAGTGCCCCACATAATATGTGATTCAATGTCGGTGGCAATGTTGGTAGCTATCTGGGAGAAAAGGATGTTTCTATTGGAATCTATGAGGTGTGCACCTTTGCTTTCTCCTGGCCTTCTGCCCCAGAGCCTCCATAGTCATGTCATTTTTTGCTGTATGGCAAGCATTGCTCTCTGAAAATTTGGTGTAAGTTCTGGGAATAGGAGAGGTATACAGACGTGTGGTTGGTAAGGAGAAGGTGGGAAGCAAAAGGATATTATCATTTATTAAACTTCTAGATAATGTGTAGGCGCACTTCCTAAATCTTCTCATATTATTCATTGTAGCAATGCTAAGACATGGTTATAATTATTATGATCATTTTACAGTTGAAAATCTGTGGCTCAGATAAGTTAGAAACCTTAACCAAAGCAAGATAGTAACCGACTTGCGATTTGAAGTGAGGCTTCTAACTCTAAAACCCATGTCCTTCATACACATCTTCTTGATTGCATGGCCAACACCGTGCTTCTAAACCCTGCAGCTTTTTCTTTAAAAAAATTTGACTGGCTTTCTCTGACTAAGGCTGACTTAGGGTTTTGTGTTCCTTAACCATGACCTTCTAACTTCTTTCAGCATACACACAGCTCTAATTCTATGTCTTAATGGATTCTTCAGATTGCACCCTTTTCTCCTTTGCTTTTTCACATTAGAAGTATAGTTATACCTGTTTTGTCCTCTGCCCCCAAATTAATAGCCATCGTGTGACTGCGTATCAGTGAAAATGCTATGCAGGCTCAATAGTTTTTTATAGGACAGCTTATGTCTGCATCTACGACTACATCTATCTCCTTATCAGTATCTATATCCATTCATATGTATCTTTCTACTTCAAATACCAGCACTACCATAGTTCTGTAGTTAATAGAAGCTTGTTTATATTTGTCTTTTATATTTGTTTCTTTCTTTAAAATATTCCCCATCCTGCTCCCAACTCTGCCACTGATGACTCATATGAACTCTGGAAACCTCTTGTTCCTTGTATAATTCAAGGATTATAATAGTAGTCTTTTTTTCCTTTTTTTTCTTTTCTTTTATCTTTTTTTTTTTTTTTTTTTTGAGGTGGAGTCTTGTTCTGTCACCCAGGCTGGAGTGCAGTGGCGCGATCTCGGCTCACTGCAACCTCCACCTCCCAGGTTCAAGCAATTATCCCACCTCAGCCTCCTGAGTAGCTGGGATTATAGGCACCTGCCACCATGCCCGGCTAATTTTTGTATTTTTCTAGTAGAGACGGGGTTCCACCATATTGGCCAGGCTGGTCTCGAACTCCTGACCTTGTGATCCTCCTTCCTCAGCCTCCTGAAGTGCTGGGATTACAGGTATAAGCCACCGCGCCAGGCCTACTCTTTTTCTTCTTATTCTACTTTGTTTATTTTTGTTTCAATTTTATTTTGAACTAATTTTGACTTGGAGAAAAGTTGCAAAAATAGTAAAAAGAGAGTTCTCCTATACCACTTATCCCACTTCCCCTTATGTTAATATCTTGCCTAACCATAGTATAATAGTCATAAACAGAAAATTAATGTTGTTTCAGTAATATTAACTAAACCGAAGATTTTATTCAAATTTCACCAATTTTTCACTAATGGCGTTTCTCTGTTTTAAAATTCTGCTTTTACTTTTGGAGGCCGAGGCAGGCAGATAGCTTGAACCCAGGAGTTTGAGACCAGCTGAGACAACACAGTGTGACACTGTCTCTATGAAAAGAATAAAGTTAGCCAGGTGTGATGGTGTGTGTCTGTAGTCCCAGCTGCTGGGGAGGCTGAGGTGGAAGGATTGCTTAAACCTGGAAAGTGAGCCGTGATCATGCTGTGATCATACCAGCCACTGCATTCCAGCCTGTGTGTCAAAGCAAGACCCTGTCTCAAAAAAAAAAAAAAAAAAATTAAATTAGGCTAGGCACGGTGGCTCACGCCTGTAATCCCAGCACTTTGCGAGGCTGAGGCAGGCAGATCACGAGGTCAGGAGTTCAAGACCAACCTGGCCAACATAGTGAAACCCCGTCTCTACTAAAAATACAAAAAAATTAGCGAGATGTGGTGGCAGGTGCCTGTAGTCACAGCTGCTTAGGAGGCTGAGGCAGGAGAATCACTTGAACCCTGGAGGCAGAGGTTGCAGTGAGCCAAGATCATGCCATTGCACTCCAGCCTGGGCAATACAGCGAGACTCTGTCTCAACAACAACAACAACAACAGCAACAAAATTAAATTACATTTAAGAAGATTATGGTTTATTTTTGTCATGTCACATTACCGTCAGAAATTGTATTGTTTTTCATTTTTATTTGTTAATTTTCCATTTTCTCACCAGCATGTAATCTCTGTAAAGGTAACAAATTTATTTCTTGTCACTAGGCCCTCAATGTTCAGGAAATTGCCTAGCATAGAGAAGGTGCTAAATATTTGTTGAAGAAAGAAATGGATAAATGCTCCTAGAAGGCAGGGATAATATGGCCTGCAAGTTGTTTATTCACAAATTTTGAAAAGAAGCACATGCCCATGGAAGAGTTAAAAAGGGAATGATGCTAGGAAGGATAATTTTTTCCTTTTGCTAGCTGATTACTTCTCTGCTATTATGGGATGCTTTCGTGTCCATCAAATATTTAGCAAAAGGTGATGAAGGGTGGGAATGTTCTAGTAGATTCTGGGTGCCTGGAATCTACCAATCAATGGTAGAATGAAATGAGAACTGTAACTCAAATTGCAACTTAAAGCATCTGCTTAAAAAGCCCCACAAAAACTTGAAGAGATTGCCAATGCAATGGAAGAAAAACGGCTTCTGAGAATAAAATGTTGTAATCTGTCTTTAGCTACTCCTGTGGTCAAGTGTAAAATTTGGATATCTGTATGTAAACGTGTTGATTCACAATTAGAAAAAGAGATTCAACATTTTAAACCAACCTGATAAAAATTTTTCTATAAAACACCACTTAGACAATTTTTGCTTTGTCTGAATAATGCATACTAGCTATTGTTAGTTATCAGTCTTGGGATTTTCACCCCCTCCAACAAGCTCCTCAAAACTATGAGCTCTTATAACATTGCCAAGCCTTTTCAGATGATTCTCTGGCTTAAATTTGATATTTGCTTATTATGGAGTAGAAAAAGTCATCTGAAATTTGATCATGCCTTCTGGGAAATGGAGTCTTTTTCTTTTCATCTTATTTTCTGTAAGTTAAAGAAAATGGAAAACTTTCTATATGTAAGTGATACCATTAAATGTGATTTACATTCAGAAAGACAGCTCTTGATGATATAAACTGCATTGGCCTTTGTACAGAAAGACACAGAGGAACAAAACAATGAACGCCTCTCCATAAATAAGATATATCAGAGTTGTAATGGATAAGTTTACTTTTCTTCACTAGGAAAACATGAATCACTTTATAAATCTCTTTTTTAAATCATATCAAATTTAAGATTTCTTTCTCTTGGGTTAGAAGAAGAATTTTAGCTATTTCCTATGCGAAAAAGGAATTATTTGTTTAACTACTCAGTTAGTTTGTTCAGTCAGGCTTTTGTTACGTAAAGAAGGTTACCCAAAGTTAAAGTGTGAAGCAACTTGTACTATTGTTTGTGTTAGTCACGATCCTCCAGAGAAACAGAACCAATAGGATCTATGCATATCTATGAGGAGATTTCTTTTGAGAATTAACTCATGTGACTACAGAGGCCTAGAAGTCCCACCATCTACCATCCGCAAATTGGAGAACCCGGACAACCAGTGGTGTAATCCAGCCTGATTTCGAAGGCCTGAGAATGTGGGGAGCCAAGGACGTAACTTTTAGTCTGAGGTCAAAGCCCTGAGAACTGGTGGGGCCATTGCTATTAAGTTCCAGAGTCCAGAGACCTGAGAACCTGAAGCCCTGATTTCTGAAGTCAAGAAAAAACAACATCCCAGATCAAGATGAGAGAGAGAGAGAGAGAATTTGCCCTTCCTCTGTCTTTTGTTCTGTTTGAGTCCTCAGCAGATGGGATGCTGCTAATTTGCATCGTTAGGGGCAGATCTTCTTTACCTAGTCTGCTAATTGAAATGCCAATCTCACAAACATCCAGAAATAATGTTGTATTAGCTATGAGTATTTCTTAACCCAGTCAAGTTGACAAAAATCAGCCATCGCATGGTTTATTCCAGTGTATTGATAGTAATGGATTGAATTCCAGTGTGTTGATTCTAATATATTGTTCCAATGTGTTGATTCACAATGAGAAAAAGAGATTAGTTTTAAAAGAATGTGACAAAATGCTTTACTAAACGTCACTTAATTGGATAATTTTTGCTTTGCCTGAAGAATGCATAAAAGTTATTGTAAGTTATTGAACTCATTATTTCTACCCCCTCCAACAAGCTCCTCAGCCTTTTCTCTTCACCCATGCTTCTAAGCAGGGTGGTTGTGATGGATAGGGTGGGTCAAGAGTCAGTACAAATTACTGGGTTCAGTGGATTGGAGGTGGGGATTCAAGCAAATCTTTTAAAATTTTTAGGTAGGTTGTCCTTCCTAGGGGTTCCCCAAATATTTCTACCAAAAGAAAACCCACATTTGTTGCCCTGTTCTGTGGCTCTAATGGCCCCAGCTTTTGGAATCAGCCTTGGTTTTGTCCTTTGTCATGTCAGCATCTATTTTTGTCTATTCAACTTTCAAAATATCTATCCAGATTCTGATGTCTTCTGCCTCTCTCCTCTCCACTTGCTCCAAGCCTGTGCTTCCAAATTTGCCCAGTGAGAAGAATCACTTGAGACACATTGAATACATGAATTGCTGAGCTCCATCTCAAGCCTATTGAATCCAAATTTTTTCAAATGTTGCAAGTCTTGTATTTTTTGTCTATTTTTAATGGATATTATTTTAAATGACAAATTACAGTTGCTCACATTTATGGAGCAACAATGCAATATTTTGATAAATGCATATAATGTGGAATGATTAAATTGAAGTTTGTAAAGGACCCAAGGTGACCCTTGTCAAGCAAGTATGAGATCTGCAGAAAGCCACTGTCATTTTTCCTACCTGGCTTGTTGCAAAAATCTTCTAACCTATCTTCCAGCTTCAGCTCTGGTCCATTTTCTAAATGGCAATCAAATGGTGTCCTAATAAAAAGCTAGGTCATTTCTGTGTAGAATGTTACTGAGATTGCATTGAATCCATAGATCACTGGGTAGTACATATATTTTAACAATGTTAATTCTTCTAGCCCAAGAACACAGATTGTCTTCCATTTATTTATATCCTCTTCAGTTTCTTTCATTAAGGTTTTACAGTTTTCATTGCAGGTTATTTTTCACATCTTTGGTTAAATTTATTTCTAGGTATCTTTTTTTGGTAGCCATCATAAATGGAATTGCTTTCTGTTTCTTTTTCAGAGAGTTTGCTATTGTGATATAGAAATGCTACTGATTTTTGTATGTTGATTTTGTATCCTCCAACTTTACTGAATTTTTTTATTAGTTCTAACAGTTTCATGGTAGCAATTTTAGAGTTTTCTATGTGTAAGAAAATGTAGTCTGCAAACAGGAATAATTTAACTTCTTCCTTTCCAACTTAGATGTCTTTTATTTCTTTCTCTTTCTCTGACTAGATCTTCCAGTACTGTGTTAATAAAAGTGGTGAAAGTGGGCATCCTTGTCTTATTCCAGATCTTAGAAAAAAGCTTTCACCTTTTCCCAGTGAAGTATGATGTTCGTTGTGGGTTTGTCACATATGACCTTTATTACGTTGAGGTATATTCCTTCTATACTGAGTTTGTTGAGAGTTTTTTTTTTGTTATCATGAAGTGATGTTGACATTTATCAAATGCTTTTTCTATGTCTATTGAAATGGTCGTATGAGGTTTGTCCTTGATTCTGTTAATACGATATATCACATTTATTGATTTGTGTGTTGAACCATCCTTGCATCCATGGGATGAGTCCCACTTGCCATAGTGAATCATCTTTCAATGTGCTGTCGAATTTGTTTTGCTGGTATTTTGTCAAGGATTTTTGTACCTATGTTCATCAGAGATATTGGCCTGTAGTTTTCTTTCGTGTTTTTGAGTGTGCGTGTGTGTGTGTGTTCTTGTTTGATTTTTGAATTCTAAAATCACCTATACCCACAAAAGACCCTGAATAACCACAGCAATTTTGAGCCAAAAGAACAAAGCTGGTGGCATCACACTACCTGACTTCAAAATATACTACAAAGGTACAGAAATAGAAACAGCATGGTACTGACATAAAAACAGATTCATAGACCAATGGAACAGAATAGAGAACACAGAAATAAATCCATACACCAATAGGCAACTGGTTTTTGGCAAAGGTGCCAAGAATGTACATTGGGGAAATAATTAGTCTCCTCAATAAACAATGCTGGGAAAACTAGATATCTATATGCAGAATGAAGCTATGTCTTACTACATACAAAAATCAACTCAAAATGGATAAAGCCTTCAATATAAGACCTGAATTGATAAACCTAGTAGAAGAAAACATAGGAGAAATGTTTCAAGACATTGGGTTGAGTAAAGATATTTCAGATAAAACTTTAAAAGCACAAACAATGAAAGCAAAAACAGACAATGGATTCCATCAAACTAAAAAGCTTTCTGCACAACAAAAAATGATAATAATAATCAACAAAGTGAAGAGACAATGTACAGAATGGAAGAAAATATTTGCAAACTATGCATCTGACAGAGGGTTGATATCCAGAATATGGAAGGAACTCAACTAACTCCGTAACAGAAAAAAAGCAAATAATGCTGTTTAAAATTGGGTAAAAGTCCTGAGGAGATAGGGTATATGAAAAAAATACTGAACATGACCAATCATCAGGCAAATACAAATTAAAACCACATTGAGATATCACCTCATCCTAATTAAGGTGCCTATTACCAAAATGACAAAGAATAACAAATGCTGGGAGGGATGTGGGGAAAGGGGAGCACTTATACACCATGGGTTGGAATGAAAATTAGGAAAGCTGTTATGGAAAAGAATATGGAGGTTCCTTAAAAAAATTAAAAATAGAACTACCAAATGATCCAGCAATCTCACTACTGAGTATATATCCAAAGGAAATAAAATCAGTGTGTGAAAGAGATAGCTTCACTCCCATGTTTGTTCCAGCACTATTCTCAGTAGCTGAAATATGGAATCAAACTAAGTGTCCATCAATGGATGAATGGATAAAAAATATGGCATATATATGCAGTGGAATACTATTCAGGCTTTTATTTTTATTTTGTATTCTTTTCATAAATGTGTTTGTTTGTTTGCTTGTCACAGGATCTCACTCTGTAGCCTAGGCTGGAGTGCAGTGGCATGATCTCAGCTCACTGCAGCCTCCAGCTCCCAGACCCAATAGGTCCTCCCACTTCTCAGCCTCCCAAGTAGCTGGGACCAGTATCACATGCCACCACACCTGGCTAACTTTTGTACCTTGTAGAGTTGGGGTTTCACCATGTTGCTCAGGCTGGTCTTGAACTCCTGGGCTGAAGTGACCCACCCTCCTCAGCCCCCTGAAGTGCTGGGATTATTAGGCGTGAGCCACCACACTGGGCCAGAAAATGCAAGCCGTTAGAAAGAATAAAATCCTGTTATTTGTGGCAGCATGGGGGAACCTAGAGGACATTATGTGAAGTGAAATCAGCCAGGCACAGGAAGACAAATACCAGCTGATCTCACTATACATGGACGCAAAAGAAATTGATCTCATAGAAGTAGAGAGTAGAACAGTGGTTACCAGAGGATGGGGAAGGGAGAGAGGAGGGGGTGATAGGGACAGATTAGTTAAGGGGTACAAAGTTACAATTAGAAGAAGTTCTGGTGTTCCATTGCACAGTAGGGTGACTATGGTTAACAATATTTTATTTCATATTTCACAATAGCTAGAAGAGGGGGTTTTGAGTGTGTTCACCACAACGAAATAATAAATGTATGGGGTGATGAATATGCTAAATACTCTCATTTGATCATTATGCAATGTATACATTTATTGAAACATTACATTGTACCAGGTAAGTATGTATAATTATTATGTGTCAATTAAAAAAATAAATTAAGAGGCTGGGCACGGTGGCTGACATCTGTAATTCCAGCACTTTGGGAGGTCAAGGCTGGATCACCTGAGGTCAGGAGTTTGAGACCAGCCTGAGAAACACCACAAAATCTCATCTCTACAAAAATACGAGAATTAGCTGGGTATGGTGGTGCACTCCTGTAATCCCAGCTGCTCAGGAGGCAGAGGCACAAGAATCACTTGAACCCAGGAAGTGGGGGTTGCAGTGAGCCAAGATCACACCATTGCACTCCAGCCTGGGCAATAAAGCAAGACTCTGTCTCAAAATAAATAAATTAATTAATTAATTAAGAAAATGTTAGATTAGATCACTTCTCTGCATTATGGTTTCTTATTTCATTAAGAATAAAAATCAAATGCTCCTTAGAGTAACATCCAAAGCCAACTCCCAATATCTCAAACCTATTCTCTTGTTATTCTCTTTCTTGCATACTCTAATCCAGGTGTCCCCAGATTCTTCCACAAATTTCACCTCAGGGCCTTAGAAGTTTCTGTTTCCTCTGCTTAGAATGAAATTCTTTAGATATCTGCCTGACTTGCACCTGTACTTCCTTCCAGATTGGGCTTAACTCTCACCTCATCAGAGATGCCTCTCTAAGTAACATAGGATTGCCTCACCTGGTCTCCATCCTATGCATAATTTATTTTTCTTCATAGAATCTAAGTAGCTGGCGAGGCCAGGCATGGTGGCTTATGCCTGTAATCCCAGCACTTTGGGAGGCCGAGGCGGGTGAATCACCTGAGGTCGGGAGCTTGAGACCAGCCTGACCAACATGGAGAAACCCCGTCTCTACTAAAAATACAAAATTAGCTGGGCATGGTGGCAGGTGCCTGTAATCCCAGCTACTCAGAAGGCTGAGGCAGGAAAATCACTTGAACCTGGGAAGTGGAGGTTGCGGTGAGCCAAGATCATGCCATTGCACTCCAGCCTGGGTGACAAAAACAAGACTCTGTCTAAAAAAAAAAATCTAAGTAGCTGGCATATTATTCTCTTTGATATTGATATTGTTGTTATCTTGTGTCTCCCCTAACAGAATGTAAGCTCCATAATGGCAGGAACTATGTTTTTAATTGTATTGCCAGCATATAGAATGGTTCTTTAATTCTAGTTACCTCTCAGTAGGTTTTTCCAATTATTAAATGACAAAGAAGAAGAATGAATGAATGAGAGGTGAAATAGGTTCAAGCTCATTGGTTCATTAAATGTAAGTAATTTAAAGATCACAGTAGATAGGAGAGAAGCAATAGGTGACAGAAAGTCGTGACATATTTCTGGTTGGATTCTCTTCTTATGATCAAACAAAACAGAGTTATCAGAGAAATAATACATATGAGAACTTGCTTACTTCCTGATATGGTTTGGCTGTGTCCTCACCCAAATCTCATCTTGAATTATAACTTCCACAACTCCCACCTGTTGTGGGAGGAACCTGGTGGGAGGTGATTGAATTATGGGGGCGGGTATTTCCTGTGCTGTTTTCGTGATAGTGAATGAGTCTCACGAGATCTGATGGTTTTAAAAACGAGAGTTTCCCTGTGCAAGCTCACCCTTTGCCAGCCGCCATCTACGTAAGACTTGGCTTGCTCCTCCTTGCCTTCTACCATGATTGTGAGGCCTCTCCAGTCATGTGGAACTGTAAGTCCATTAAACCTCTTTTTCTTCCCAGTCTCGGGTATGTCTTTATTAGCAGTGTGAAAACGGACTAATACACTTCCCCAAAGGAGAAACTTCCATGTTGGAAAAGTTTCAGCTGAGGTTTAGAGTTTGGAGGTTTCAAAATGTGAAGTTCTGCTGATTCTGAGTATCCTCCCTTAACTGGTCTTACTGGATGAGAACACTAAGAGCATAATACATATCTATTTAGTCTGCTCCGCTGAGCTACCTCTACTCAACTAACTTGAAGGACACTGTGTTAGTTTGCTGGAGCTGCCATAACAAATACCACAGACTGAGCAGTTTTAAAAACAGACATTTGTTTTCTCACAATTCTGGAGGCTAGAAGTCTGAGATCAAGGTGTCAGCCGGGTTGATTTTTTTCCTGAGGCCTCTCTTTTGGGCTTCTAAATAGCTAACTTCGTCTGTCTTCACAGAAGACATGATCCTTTCTCTGTGTATGTTTATGTCTTCATCTCCTGTTTCCAGAAGTACACCAGTCATCTTGGATTAGAGTCACATTCTGAAGCACGAAGGGTTAGGACTTCAATATGGAAATTTAGGGAGAACACAATTAAACCAATACAGACACTTTACCTTGCAACTGTATAAAGATGAAAGAGTCTTCTTGAAAAGAATTGAACTCACATTATGGGAGGAATTGTATGCAAACTTACATATGGTTACAACTATATGTCTATTTAGACTCATTCACATACATCCACATATAGGTATATGTAGTAATACCTAATATCTGAGAAGAATTAGCACATTTTTTGTAATAAACAGGGTGCCAGTATCAAATTTCTTTATTATTTACAAACTCGCAGACTTACTCCTCTTTTTTCCCTGTCCTGTTTCTCTATTTGTATTTTAATATAATATTATTGTTCACATCAAATTAGTTGAGATGCAGATGTTAATTTCTGTTAACAGAGTTATGTGAATGGTGTTCTAAAAATGATGACAGATACATTGAATTTTAAAATCTGAGGTTTAACTACATAGAATTTCTGCAATTTACCCTTTTTTCAATACTAGAAAACAAATAAAGCTCTTAATGAGGACTGTGTAAAGATGGTACAATGATTCTCAAAATGTGTTCCATGGAGCCTTGGGCAAGGAAGAAGCAAAAAGTATAATTTTTTCCAAGTCCTTGCAGGAGGTTTGTGAGGCCGAAACTATTTTTCTAACACTAAGACAGTATTTGTCTCTTATTCTGTGGACATTTTTACTGGTGTTGCAAAAGCAATGGAGAGTTAAGCTACTGATGCTGAAACCTCAGTACCAATAATATACAATTTAAAAAGGAGAGAGGGAGGGAGGAAGGGAGGAAGGAAAAAAGAAAGGAACTAGTTTTACTAACAAATGTCCTTGATAAAGCTGTAATAATTTTTGACTTTATTACATCTCAAAGTTTGATTACCTTTGCCCCAATAGTCTGTGTGATGAAATGGGAAATTCACATTAAGCACCTCTGCTGCATTCCAAAGCATGATGGTCGTCTCAAGAAGAAGTATGTGCGTGATAGTTTGGGCTGTGAGCTGGAATAGACACTTTTTTGTTCACAGAACACATTTTTTACTTGAAAGAACAGCTGAGAGATAAACTATGGATATTCAGATTTGAGTATTTAAGTGACATTTTCTTGAAAAGGATCAAGTGAGCCTTTCACTTCAAGGGAAACAATTAACAATATCTGATGCTAATGTTAAAAATTCAGATTTTTAACCAAAATTAGAATTTCTAAAAACCATGCCTGTTACTACAAGCTTGACACTTTCCTGTTATTTAAAGACTTAGCTGATACAATCAGAGATATTAATGATTGTTAATATCATTGTTAATCATTGTTACTATTAATCATTGTTAATATCATTGTTAATATTAATCATTGTTAATATTTGTTAAACATTGTTAATATCCTTGTTAATATTTGTTAATCATTGTTAATATCACCTCTGATCTTATCAGCTAAGCCTTTAAATACCGGGGAAGTGTCAAGCTTAAATTTTTGATATTGAATTATAAAATATGTTAATACTTGAAGAATCTGTATAACTCAGTGAACTAACATTTTCTAAATGACCAATATATGATGTTACAAACTTGTGGATGACTAGAAGATCCATTCAAAGTGCAGGATAGATCAAGGGATTTTAATATAACTGAGAGTGAAAGGTCATTAATATTGTTTTAGATTCCATATTGCAACTAACCTTTAGGAAATTATCACTTGGGTTTTGATGAGGTATCAAAGTAAGTATCACAATTATCTGAGAAAGTTAATTTTTTCAACTGCATAGCTGTGTGTGGATGGATTTTCTTTATATACTTCAACCAAAACAATATATCATAGCAGATGGAATGCCCAAGATGGTATGAGAATCCAGCCTTCTCTGTTCTGCCAGACATTAAAGGAATTTTCAAAATTGCTTTTTTCAATGCCACTCTTCTCACTAAATTATTTTTTGAATAATAGAGTTATTTTTCATAAAATGTGATTTATATTAGCATATAATTGGTTTTTTATTGTTATTGGAAGATGAGTAAGTAAACAAATAATAATTTGAAATTCTCAGTGTTAATTTTTTAATGTGGCAGATGCTGAAAAATTTAACCCATGTAAACAAAATCTCTTTGGGACTCCCAATGATCTTTCAAGGTGTAAAATACCCCTTGGAGGCAAACACTGAGTTGGTGATTGTGGCATCCCTCTCTCATCCATACCTCAGACTTTGGTATCAGTCTTACTGTCTGTTTGCACAGTGCGCTCAGTGTCTGTCCACTAAAAACAAATTTAACGGTTTGCTGGTGTCCTCCTTCAACTATCTTAGTTAATCACTTACGCTATTTTTATTATTTCTGGTTTTATATTTATTACCTCATTGGTCCAACACATTTATTTACCATTGTTCAACTATCTACTGTGCATTATGCTAAGTGCTGAGAATATAAATAAGAAAGGCAGGTATTGTTAATAAGATCTTTATTTCTGATGGGGGAGATGGATACTAACCTAAGAGTCAATGTATGTGTGATTTGTGCCACTAGAACTGTCATAGGATGCTAGGGACCCAGAGGAGGGGAATCCACACCAGATCACGGGCGTAAGAGAAAGCTTTCCAAAAGCAGCAGTGCCAGTGAAGAGTCTTTAAGGGCATTTACCAGTTGCTAATGGCTGCTCATTCATACATCTGCCCTTTGAGGCTGGCTGTCAACTGAGAACTTAGCTGGGTTTGTTGCCTGGGACACCTTTATGTGTGGCCTCTCCATGTGGCCTTGGCTTCTTCACAACAGGGTGGCTGAGTCCTAACAGTAAGTATCCTGAGAGAGAGAGAGAGAGTCAGGCAGAAGCTGTATCTTTTTATGACTTCGCCTTAGGTGTTTTGCATCATTACTTCACCAACTTCTGTTCTTTGAAGCTGTCACAAAGGCTCTTTGGTTCCAAGGGTAGGGAAAATACAGCTTTACTGCTTTCCGGTGGGTTGGCAAGATTCTGGCCTGGAAGGATCGCTGTGGACATTTTCTGAAAATACAGTCTGCTCTCTGGCCACGCAATTCAAACCTTTTCACTGGTAAGATAAACTCCTATCCTCTTCAAGACTCCCCATATCTGATTCCGTTATGGCATTATGCTCAAATTCATGGTCCAGGATCCCACAGTCCAAATCAGGTCCAAGTACACTAGATCCAAGTCCATGGCTCCTTGCAGTTCGTTGACTACAGATCCTCTAATACAGGTTTTGTCAATGTGAGAGCCTATGAGCAATGAAGACAAATTATCTGCTCCCCACACACTCAACATACAATGATGGAATGTGGGCTAGGCATAGGATAATTGCTATAGTTACTCCAGTTCAAAAAGGAATAAACTGGAAGACACTTTCATCCCTAGTCCATAGTGATTCTGAAATCCATCTGGACACAGTTATGGCTTTCTTAGTTAGGGTTTAGTGCTCTATCCTAGAAATGATTCTCCATGGCTCTTGGCTCTGACCTCTGAGTGCTCTTTCCTCTTTCCTTTTTTTTTTTTGTTTGAGATGGAGTTTCGCTCTTATTGCCCAGGCTGGAGTGCAATGGTGCGGTCTTGGCTCACTGTAGCCTCTGCCTCCTGGGTTCGAGTGATTCTCCTGCCTCAGCCTCCCAAGTAGCCAGGATTTCAGGCACCCGCCACCATGCCCGGCTAATTTTTTGTATTATTTTTAGTAGAGATGTGGTTTTGCCATGTTGGCCAGGCTAATCTCAAACTCCTGACCTCCTGATCAAGTGATCCGCCAGCCTTGGCCTCCCAAAGTGCTGGGAATACAGGTGTGAGCCACCGCACCTGTCCGTCTTTGCTTTTCAATGAGCATTGCCCTGTGTTTGCAGTTGAGTGGTAGTATTCTCGGCCTGTTTCCTGTCGATAGAATTCAGAGGCCCAAACCCTCTTTTAATTTTGTAATGTCTCTGGCCCTTTTAGTCCAAAATATGCTGAGGCAAAAAGAAAAGCACAAACTGGTGTGGGTGGAATGAAGGGTGAATGGTAGAAGATGATGATATGGGAGAAAGAGGCTGTGGCAAGTTCATGCGCCGAACCAGAGATCCTGAAATGTGTCCAATGAGTGCAATGCAGAAATATCCACTTCTGCTACTTACTGTATTTTGCTAAACTTTCCTAAAAGTATTCTTACTGCTTTAAAATATCTGTTGCTGAAGTTGGAAGGAGGTTTGTCGTCTACAATAGTTTTGAAATTTCATCTTAGTTGAATTTTGACTGCAAGATGCTCTCACATGTGTGCTCTCTTAGTATTCCCAAATTGTTTTGTGGTCACAAAAGATTTTCCAGTTAACTGCTTTATGCCCATTACATGCAGATTTCACTTCAGAGATTGATGCTTAATTTTAAAAGGAAGCCCTCTTTAGAAAAAGACATAAATAGTATTTTCAAATAAGATAATCTCTATTTTATTATATGAGTGCTTTTGAATACTAACTGTGAAGTACTGCTGGAAGAGAATTGCAATTCTGGAAGCCTAGTACAGCTTCAACTAATACCCTACATCTTCTGAAGGAGTACACATTTTGTTCCTAGGCTATGTAATAAAATAAATAAGGTAAGTACGACTTCAGGTTCCTGAAAAATACATACAGCATTTTTTTGAACACTCTCAATTTTCATAGAGGTATAGCTTTCAGCTGGCAAATATTTATGACTATGTTATTGTGGGTATTTTTTAAAACAACTTGATTCAGAAAAGTCAGTTTTTCAAAACCCCTTTTTTGCCTAAAATGTCTTAGACTACAGTTTATTCACATTCATAGGATGTCATTACCTTTAAGAGTCCTGCTGCTAATAACTGTCCAACGTTTTTAGTCAAAATGTGAGTAAAAGAGAAAGCTGAAAACTTCCAAATATTTTTATTCCTCAAATTAATCGTTCCATAAAAAGGCTGTAGGATATGAATAATGCATTACAATGCTGCTGCAGGTAACTTCACATATGGTACGCAATGATGTGAATAGAGAAGAGACAAAATAGGAGATGAAAGAAATGCATTAGAGACAATGAGTGAACTGACACAAGCATTTTCATTCAATTTGATTTGCACAATGTTTTTATTGAGTATTTGCTCATTTGCTGAGCTCTGTAATGGAAAGATAACTGAGTAGGATTTGGTCCTTGCCCTTTGGGAGCTAATGAACATTTGTGAGGATGTGGGGTGGGCTTTATTATTCCATGTAATTAATGCAATAATCATGTATACCATGAAATGACAACCTAAGAGATAATTCCTAGTAAGGACTCAGGAAGTCTCCAGAGAAGATACAGTATTTGAGCTTGATGGCAAATAAGATGTCCAATTTGGGAGGTCATCCTCTAAAAATGAAACAGGTAATAAGAAAAGGCAGGAGAATAGGAAATATGGAGTGTCTTCTGGAAATGCTGAATAGCTTATCTAGTGAAAATTGGAGAAATAGTGAGGAGTATATTAGAGGTAGATTGGAACTAGATCCTACAAGATCTTGAAAGCCAAACAAACAAAAATTATCAGACGGTGCAGTGGTGCACACCTGTAATCCAAGCACTTTGGGAAGCTAAGGCAGGCAGATCACCTGAGGTCAGGAGTTCAAGACCAGCCTGACCAACATGAAGAAACCCCATCTCTGCTAAAAATACAGAGTTAGCCAGGCATGGTGGCACATGCCTGTGATGCCAGCTACTCGGGAGGCTGAGGCATGAGAATTGCTTGAACCCAGGAGGCGGAGGTTGCGGTGAGCAGAGATCGCACCATTGTACTACAGCCTGGGCAACAAGAGTGAAACTCCATCTCAAAAAAAAATTATCTTTTTTTTCTGTATGATCTGGGATGTTACTGAAGATTTTGGGGAAGCTATGTTGCATGACTAGATTGAGATTTTAAGAATACACATGATGCCTCAGTGAGTGATGATTTGAAATTGACAACATAGAGTTAAGTTTTCTACAATCAGAGATAAATAACAATTATTTGAAAATACAACTATAGTGAAAATAGAAAAAAATAAGTAAATTCCATGCTTGGGCATGTCTTTCTAAACAATGTGAAAGAAAGAAAATAAATACGTGGCCAAGCGCTGTGGCTCATGCCTGTAATCCCAGCACTTTGGGAGGCCAAGGCGGATCACTTGAGGTCAGGAGTTTGACTCAGCCTGGCCAACATGGTAAAACCCTGTCTCTACTAAAAATACAAAAATTAGCTGGGCGTGGTGGCACATGCCTGTCATCCCAGCTACTTGGGAGGCTGAGGGAAGAGAATTGCTTGAACCTGGGAGGCAAAGCTTGCAGTGAGCCGAGATTGTACCACTGCACTCCAGCCTGGGAGACAGAGCAAGACTCTGTCGAAAAAGAAAAAGAAAGAGAAAATAAACATGAAAAGTGATTATATTTAACTATGTATTCATGGGTATTCATAGGAAATTTCTATATAACAAAAAATTTCCTTCAAGCACACATATAACAAAAAAAAATTAAAGGGCCACTGTCCACAATATTTAAGGCTAATGAGATAAACAGAGGATTCCTACTTTTACTATCAGCATAGGCGGCAGCATAGCATATGGTTAAAAGGATGGCTTTTGATGCTAAGAGAGCCCTCGGATGGATCTCTTAAGTGCTCTGTGCCTCACTTTTCTTATCTATAAAATGGGGATGATATGTGCTCATGGCACTGTTGTGAGATTTAAAGTGAGTAAATGTATGTAAAGTGCTTATCTTATTATTGCTGTTTTATTAACAATGACTATTGCTTATATTGGGTGTCTGTGGATAAGTGATATGGTTTTGATCTGTGTCTTCATGAAATCTTATGTGAAACTGTAGTCCTCAATCTTGGAAGTGGGGCCTGATGGGAAGTGGTTGGATCATGGGGGGTGGATTTTTCATGAATGTTTTCGCACCATCCCTCTGGTGCTGTTCTCATGGTAGTGAGTGAGTTCTCCTGAGATCTGGTTGTTTAAAAGCATGCAGTACCTCCCGCCTCGTTCTTTCTTGCTCCTTCTCCTTCCATGTAAGACGTATCTGCTCCCCCTTTGCCTTCCACCATGATTGTAAGTTTCATGAGGCCTCCTCAGAAGTGGAACAGGTGCCAGTGTCTTGCTTCTTGTACAGCCTGCAGAAACGTGTATCAATTAAACCTTTCTTTGTAAATTATCCAGTCTCAAGTATTTCTCTATAGCAGTGCAAGAATTGACTAATACAATAAGACACTAGTTATTTAGTTCATAAGTCTGTCATTCAAGAAGAACCGTATCTAGAATCTTGATATTGTGCATCACTGTACATTACCTTGTGATCTTATGGACCACGATTATTTTTGTTTTATTGGAAATACTAGTAAGTAATTAAGGTCAAGATGTTCACTGAAATTGCGAAGTGGAAAATAATAAGCCTAATCAATTCACACGAAGAAAAATGCAAGTGGTTATTAAACATATTGTAAAATACTCAATTTTACTATTAATCACAGAGGTAAAAATAAAAATAGCATTGAGTTACCATATCATAAAAAGTGACGCTTATATTTAGCTAGAATTCAAGAGGCTAAAACTTGGTTTAGCTTTAAGTCCCAATCCTGGTGGTGATGTAAATATACAACCTGTCCAGAAAGTAATTTGAAAATGCCTATTAAAAAAGTTTAGAGCCCTAAAATCTTTATAATATTGAATATTACATAACTGTAAAAATTTATCAGGAGAAAACTCATTTAATATTACTAAAAGATAAGACTCAACTTGGGAAAAATAGTATGTACAATAAGATTCAATTATTGTAAAGAATAATATTATGTGCCCAGGAAAAGCATAGAAAGATTCATAGTGGTTATTATTGTGGGTTGAAAGGTTGTGTTTGTTTCTTTCCTTTTCTCTGCGTAACTATGTATTGGTTCCTCCTACTGAGTATTTTACATAAACAATGTAAACTTTTTGAAGGCTTTTGCTGTGGTTTAGACGATGAAGGTGAGGGCTAAATAGTCAACATTTTAGACTTTATGTGTCACATAGTCCCTGTTACAACTACTCGACTTTGACTTTGTAATGTGAAAGCAGCCACAAACAGTCCAATATAAATTTGTTTCAAAGAGAGGCAGTAGACTAAATTTTGGCCTACAGGCCAGAGACGTCAATTCTTGGACTTGACAAGAGATAGTGGGGACTTGATTGTGAAAATGACACTTAGAATAAAAAGCTGAGAATAGATACAAAAGACATCACCGGGGTGGAATTTACAGGTCTTAAGGAAGGTCTGTTGACCATGATGGAGTTGACCATGACTTTTAAGTTTCAATTTTAGATATCAGCACTGAAGGATATTGAGTGATGCTTATCAACCAATATAGAGAACTCAAAAAAGAGCGATCCAATTTGTGGAGAACATGATGGATTCAATTTGTGATGAGCTGAATTTTCGGGAAGGCATTGGTCCACATGGGCCTGAAGTTCAGGAATTAAGTGAGAAATGAAGCTGGGGATTAAGACGTATAGTGCATCCATGATGACTTGATAATCAAAATCATAGGAACTGATGAGATATTGAAATTGAAAAAAAAATCAGTGATACACACAAATGGAAACCTATGTTTCATCTCTGACTATGCTCTAAAACATGTTGGATAATTTGGATCCTTCACCACAGTCTACCTATCTTCTTCTCCCTGCTAAGGGAGTGGGAAAGATAGCTTTGGGGACAGAGACAGTGTCCCCAAAAGTTCATGGCCAGCTTCTTCTTGAACTCCATTGGCAGAGAATGCAAAAGGACTCTCTGGGAAGTTGGAATGCTAACTTATTATTCCAGCAAAGCAAATAGCTACATCCAAATCAGACATAAAAGTTGCCTAGTTTTAGGATTTTGTCCTAGGAAGCCAACTGCAATGGTCGGAGTGCTTGTGTTCCCCCCAAATTAATAGGTTAAAATCCTACCCCCCAAGGTGATGGTATTAGAAAGTGGGAACTTTGGGAGGTGATTAGGTCATGAGGGTGGAGGCCTCATAAATGAGATTAGTGCCCTTATAAAATAGACCCCAGAGAGCCCTTTTACACCTTTCACCATGTGAGGACACAGCAACAAGTCACTCTCTGTGAGCCAGAAAGTCAGCCCTCACCAGCCACTAAATCTACCAGCCTACAGAACTGTGGGAAATCAATATCTGTTTTTTACAAGCCACCTAGTTTTTGGTATTTTGTTATAGGAGCTGAATTGGACTAATACACCAGCCAACTTCTGAATGATAGGAGCAGACAGAGACTATTTTAATTTGAAAAAAATTGCTATATTTTTCCCAGTTAAAAAGTTAATTAAAGGCAGTGTTTTTTGTTTTGTTTTGTTTTCTTCCATAAAAAATATATAGGGTTAGGTATCCTATTTAGCCTCAAGAAATTGAATAGAAATGGATATTCTACTTGGCAGTACAGAGGTTAAAAAAAGAGAAAAGAAAAGAAAAACATGCATGGAATTTAGACATCTTTTTTTGTAGCTGCCTTCTCACTAACAATTAAGTGATTAATATGATCATTATTATTCAGAGATGTAGTCATATAAGCAAATATTTTGATGCTGAGTTTAAATGTTTCCATAGAAAAATTATCCTGATATTTTGGCCTCTGTAAAAAAAAAAAAAAGGAAATGGGAAAGAGATCTAGGGCAAATTTTTAATAATATGGATTTTTCCCCGTTTCACATAGTGTGAAAGTTACAGTGGTTGCCAGCAGCACTAAAACAGTCAGACCACTTTCAGAAATTCAGTCACCTCTTAAACACTTAGAGGCTGCACTGAGTTGAAAACCCGTTTTCAGAAGAGTTTCCAAGGAAGTAGAAAGTTTCCACACCCTACATCTTGTACTAAAAGAAATGGAAACAGGGGTCTGTCTGCCAAAAAGTCTGAATTGTTGTGTCACAGACTGTTGAACATTATAATCAGTAATAAAAATGTGAACATGCTTGATGCTACATTAAAATGCACTTTGAAAAGCTTAGCCTAATAATATTTTTTTGATTTATTTTATTATTTTTTGCAATGCTTACAGTGTTTCCACATTTCAAATAACAATAAGAAAAGCAAGACGGGGGGAAAATAAATAAACTTTAAACAGAGAGCTTTAGAAGTATATTGAAAAACTTTTTTTTTTCTCAAAAATTACTTGGAAAAATCCTAGGATTGTCAATCTGATGAGCCAAAGGCTAGTAGTAGAAATTTTAGTCTTTGTTTTTCTGATTGTCAACACAATACATGCTCATATAAAAATTGAAATGATTCAAAAAGGTATAGTAACAAAGTAAAAATCAGTTCCAGATTTCTCAAAGATAATCACTGTTAATGTTTCCAGACATAATTCTGGACATCTGTCCACACATACATGTATATTAATGCATAGTTCAATATAATGTTGTATAGATGTAATTTTATATAAATGGGTGCACACTCTGGGCTTCAGTTACATAGCTTTTTTCATTCAACAATATCTAGTTAGCATTTTCCCGAGTCAATAAATATAAATCTACTATTCAATTCTTATTCTTTTATTCATTATTCTGTGACATAGGTAATATAGAAATTATGTAGTTGATCTGTTGGTCATTTAGATTGTTTCTAATTCTTTGCTATTTTTGAATAGTACTATCATAGACATCCTTGTATGTGTAGTTCAATTATCTTATTAGGATAAATTCCTTGAGGCAGAATTCATTCTTTCATTTATTTGTTCATTGAATCAATAAACATTTATACAGAAAAATAGGTATTAGCTTAAGCATCGGGGATTTACAGGGGTAGAAAGAAAAAGCCTTCTCCTTGTGGAGCTTACATTTTTGGAAGCAAGGAGCATCATAAATAAACAAACAGTAATCAACAGATTATAAGTGTTATGGCAACAATAACATAAGGTGATTATTTTAAAAGTAATTGGTAGCTCACTTTAGAGGGAGTGGATAGAAAAACTTCAATAAGGAGTGACTATTTGAGCTGAAACCCAAATGTTAAAATATGTACTCGTGTATAAAAATGGAAGGCAGAGCACTACAAGTAGAGAGAAAAACAAGTGCAAAGACCTTGAAATAGGAAACATCTTAGCGTGTTCAAGGGACAGAAAGAAAGCCAGTATTTCTGGCTCCCTGCATGTCAGGACGTGGGGAGAGCGGCAGGGTATTAAGGTTGAGGTGCATGTCAAGGCTGGGTCACATGAAGCACTGTATGTACTGTAAGGTGGTAGGGCTAACGTCCTACTGCATTGGGAAGCCAACGGAGAGTTTTATATTGAGATCGTGAGTTTAAACGGATTGTTCCAGCTGCTCTGTGTGTTTGGGGGAGGTTTGGGGGCAAGAGAGAGGACAGGGAAATGAATCAGAGTATATTTCAGTAATCCAAGGGGGAGTTGGACCAAGGAGTTTTGTGAAGTGGGGTTATAGATTAGGAATACTTTTCTTAATCTGTAATATGCTTACATCATACTAAACTTGAAGGGCCTCTTAGACACATGTATGGATATGCATCAGGCAACTGGATATCTGAATTTGGAACTTAGGGAAATGATAAACACTTAGAGAAATGAGTTATTAGCAGAAGGGTAGTATTAAAGACTTGGAACTGGAGATAAAACTTACAAAGAAAGCATAGAAAGAAAAGTACGGGGTTTAGGACTAGTCCCTGGGGCACTCAAAGGTTTAAAGACTGAGCAGAAGGGGGTGGTGGCCATCAGAGGAGGCTAAGCAGGAGTAGTCAGTGAGGTAGGAGGAAAACCAGGAGCGTGAGTATCGCAGAAGCAAGAAGAGGTGGTGTTTTAGTAACTAAGACCAGCGAACTGTGTAAATTCCTACTGTGGTCTGAGTAAAATGAATACAGCAAAGTGACTCCTGGATTTGGCAACACAGACATCACTGGTGACCCTAAGAAGGGCGGTTTCAGTAGAGTGGTGGAGACGGAGGCTTGGTCAAAGTGGGCTAAGGAGAGATTAGGTTACAAGGAAGTCCATGATGGCCAATTCTTTCAGAAACTTTACTTTTATGGGGAGAAAAAATGTGGCAGTGCATAAAGGGCAAGGCACTTTGAAAAATAAAATATTCTTTTTTTTTTTTTAAAGAGATGAAGTCTAGCTCTGTTGCCCAGGCTGGAGTTCAGTGGCACAATCTCAGCTCACTGCCACCTCTGCCACCCATGTTCAAGCGATTCTCCTGCCTCAGCCTCCCAAGTAGCTGGGATTAGAGGCACTAACCACCACGCCTGGATAATTTTTTATTTTTGTAGAGATGGGGTTTTACCATGTTGGCCAGGCTAGTCTCAAACTCCTGACCTCATGATCCGCCCACTTCGGCCTCCCGAAGTGCTGGAATTACAGGTGTGAGCCACTGCTCCTGGTCGAAAAATAAAATATTCTAAACATGCTGGCATTCTGATGGAAGTGACCCTGTAGGGAGAAAGAAATTGATAATGAAAGAGAGGACAGTTAAAACCAAGGAGCTTCATTCGTGATTAGGTAAAAGAAGCTGAAATCCAGAAAAGAAGCGGAAGGGCCAACTGTAAGATGTGGTTATGCCAGGGAGTATGGTGGGCAGTGTCCATACAGACATGCATAGGCCACTAGACTTGGTGGTGTTCTTTAAGGGAATCCTCAAAGTATAACTATTTTCCCCTACAATGTAGTTGGAGGCAAGATTGGAGGCTAAAACTGTAGTGAGAGAAGAAGGTGGTGGAAGTTGAAGTGATACAAAAAAGTATAAAAGAATTGTTTCAGAAAAACAGTAGACATGTGGTAAGATGCTTAGTATTAAGTGCTTATATGACCCGTGGTTATTAATTTAAACGGAGGCCAAATGGCATGGCTGTGTGTATGTGTGTATATATTTCCTGCCAGGTATACTACATGGGCATCAGTATGGAATAAAGAAATAATAGGGTTCACAGAGTTTGGGGTTTTCCTAGGTTATTGTAGCAGAGGAAGATAGAGGCAAGGGGCTGATGGATTTCACAAAGTAGTGACTGAAGGGACAGAACATGGAATCTAAGCTGGATAAAGAGGGAACTGTGGAGAGATGAGAGAGTGTTATGTATGGAATTGTGTCCCACTCAATTCTACATTGAAATGCAAATCCTCAGTACCTCAGAATGTGACCGTATTTGGAGACACGGCCTTTAAAGAAGCAAGTCCAGGAGGCAGAGGTTGCGGTGAGCTGAGATCGCGCCATTGCACACTCCAGCCTGGGCAACAAGAGCGAAACTCCATCTCAAAAAAAAAAAAAAAAAAAAAAAAAGTGACTCTGTTAAAATGAGGCCATTAGGGAAAAGCCTTTATGCAATAAGACACATTTCCTCACAAGAAGTATAAACTAAGACACAGCTACAAACAGAGGGAACAGAGGGAAGACCATGTGAAGACAGAAGGAGAAGATGGCCATCTACAAGCCAAGGAGAGAGGCATCAGAAGAAACCAACCAACCCTGTTGACTTCTTGACATCAAATTCTTAGCCTCCAGAATTGTGAGAAAAAAAAATATTCTGTTGCATAGGCCATCCTGTCTGTGATACTGTCAGGACAGCACTAGCAGATGAACACAGAAAGATATAATAAAAGTAACAAAAAGATTGTTGGATCAACAAAGTATATGTTTAGCTGACCACACACAGAATGGTTGGCATGAGAAAACAAGTACAAGTAAGTTTGAAAAATAGGACGTGGAAATGAGAAAGTAAGGTGCTGAAAAGTAAAATTATGAAGACCATGAGGTTACTGGTAATGACAAAACCAAGGGTGAGACCCTGAGGAGTGCTGAAGTAAGGCTGAAGAAAAGATTATTGAAGGAAAGGAGTGAAGATTGAGGGGAAAACGTAGTTGATGAGTCATTCACGTGGATTCATGTTGAAGTCACACAAGAACAACAGAAATAGGAGTAAGGAGGAAAATAGTGAATCAATGAATAGACTATCCAACAAATGGGGGAGAGAGAGAGAGAAATTGACAGAGAGAGAGTGAGGTCATAGATGATAATAATAAAGGCAGGGGATAGGTATGTTCTGGCTGCATTCAGTTCAAATAAGGAAGGAAAGAAAAGGAGGAAGGAGAGAAAAGAGTTTAGAAAAGACAACGAGGAGGGAAGAAAGGATAATCCCTTCACCTCCAGACACTGAGGTACTTGGGGTTTAAACAAAAATCAACTTTCAGTGAAAGAACTGCCAAGGTGGCACTGTTCTCAGGGGGACCTAAAGTTGACTTAGGAGAAAAAAAGTGAAAGAACAAATCAGAATAGAGATTGAAGATATAGAGGTGCTTACCCATGCTTGGACCACAAGTTCCATATGTCAAAGTAAGAGTTTGGGACTATGGGGAAGATGGCATGATACAAGGTTAGATTAGCAGATTAAGGATATATTTCCAGGTGAAAATGGATGAACCTTCATGCTGGAGTCTTAGAGATTATTGATGTCAGTGGCGGGCTGTCTTGAGTAGCTGCTGCCATCACGCTGGCTTCAGCAGGGAGGCATGGCTGGGGCTGCCTGCTCCATGGAGCCGGTGGGAGCCAGGGACAAGTGGGAGTCCCACCTCTTCCAAGTTGGGGTGAGAGTTCCCCAGGTGCCACTGCAGCCACCCAAGCCTCAGCTGTGGACCCTGGAACCCCTGTGCTCTCTGGGCCCAGGAGCAGGTGGGAGCCCCACCCTCCTGGGCACAGCTGCAGTTGCCCAACCCATGGCTGCAGACCCAGGCCTCCCATTGCATGGAGCAGGCAGGAGCCCAACCTTCCCAGGCAGGGCTGCAGCCACTCAAGTCATGGGTGCAGATCCAGGCCTCCTGCTCCAAAGAGCAGCAGGAGCCCCACTTTCCTGGGCACAGCTGCAGCTGCCCACATTGTGGCTGCAGACTCAGGCGTCCTTTTGCTTTTGGGGATGCTAGGAGCAGGCAGGAGTCCTGCAACCCCCCAGGCCCAGCTGCAACCGCTGAAACCGTGGCTGTGGACTCAAGCATTGCTGCATTCTTGGGGATCTGAGAAGGCTCGCCTTACCCTTGCAGGCTTGAAAGTGCCTGCTTCCACTGCTGGCTTCTCCCTGTTGTTGGTGTCCATTCCAATGTCAGAGCAAAGTCAAGGCCAAGCCCAGGCACTGTCACAGCCCAGCCAAGTGTGCACATGCTCGGGGCAATGCTGACATGTCAGACCTCTGCTGCCTTGGCCCCCTCCAGACTTTGGATGCTGATGAGCATAGGAGAGAAGCTGATGAGGGGGCTGAAGGCAGCTTAATGCTGGCCTACAGGTGCCCCTTGGCACCTACAGCCTGGGAGCCATGAACAGCCACAGGAGACAGGCAGGTTCCTGGGTGGAAGGGAACAGGTCCCTGGTAAGGCCCCACCTTCAGGCCAGGGAGGGCCTGAAGGCTGGGGGCCAGGATGTCAGTCCCACAGACTGGAGTGGGAACTTGTGCTTTTTCCAGGCCTGTCCATGGCTGCCCCTGGACCAATTGGCACACACTTCCTCCCTTCTGAGGCTCATAAAAGCCCTGGGCTCAGCCAAAGCTGAGCAGACATTGGGACGACTGGCTACTGAGAGGAGGTACCCACTCCAGGACCTTCTCTCTGCTGTGAGCTGCAAACATCAGGATGACCAGCTACAGAGAGGAGCAACCCACTACAGAACCTCCTCTCTGCTGAGAGCTACACAGATGGTGGGATGACCAGCTGGAGAGAGGAGCTACTCTCTTTGCTGTGAGTGAACACTTGTTGGGACAACCTGCCTGCAGAGCAGAGCTACACTCTCTGCTAGGAGCTAAACATGCGACAAGACACCCTGGCTGTGGAAAGGAGCTTCCCCCTTCAGGAGACTGAGCTGTTCTATTGCTTAATGAAGCTCTTCTTTGTCTGGCTCACCCTTCACTTGTCTGCATACCTCATTCTTCCTGGTTTCAGGACAAGAACTTGGGGCCTGCTGAATGGTGAGGCTAAAAGGGCTGTAACACTAGCAGGGCTGAAACATGCCCCTTGCTTGTCACATTGTGGGTGAAGAGAAGGAGAGAAGAGCTGCTGCAGTCTTTCAGGGAGCCCAGACGTGGGAGCTCCCTGAGCCAGGGCTGTGACTCCCTCTTTGGGGCCCTGCAGTTCTTGGCATCTCCAAGCTTTCAAGTGCCACTTCATTCCCCGGGGCCAGCCAGGGAAGTGGCTTGCTGTCCACCTGGTCCAGCCACAGCCTTGCAGAGAGCCAGTGCCATGACAGCACCTGGAGCTGCCTGCCCCATGGTAGCTGGCAGGCAGCTGGTGGGTCTGACTGCACAGTGGCCAGACCCCACACTCACTCACACACCCATTGCTGCTCCACACCTGACTTGCATCTCCCTTGAAGGTATGGGATTTAGGCTGGCACCGTAAGCTGAGCACAACCTGCCAGGCTGAGTGGGCGGAATGAGCCCAGGCCCAAGAAAAACTTGGGCAAAGGCACCACTGGCCACAGGTTTCCAGTCAGAAAAGTGACACCCCAAAGATCTGTAACACTAGGGTGATGAGAGATGTGAGGCTTTTCTTTGTATGGAGTCTTAGAGGAGGGTTATGAATATTTTAAGCTGGAAAGTGTAGGGAGACTGAATGGCCCACAGTTCTCAGAGATGAAGAGAGACTTCCTTTGAGATACTGGACTTGGAAGACATTTCTCAGTAGTGTGCTGCTGGAGAGGTATTCTCACTAGAGCACCAGGAAGAATGAAGTGTACATACATAAAAATGGAGATCCACGTGATTAACAAACATATAAGGTGCACATTATCAATAATAGCCAATTTACTACAAATAAAATGAGATATATTTTGTCTAGAAGATGGATACATGTTAGAAAATAATTTGTTCTACTCTATGTTGGTGAGGGTAGGAGAAACATGCACACTCCTTCCCAGTTGTGACCAAATAAGTACAGCCTTTTGGCAGGGCTAGCTCATGAATATGCAGTCTTATTTTGAACATGCATCCCTTTAGCCCAGAAATCCCTTCATGTGGGTCAGTGAGAGTACTTCTCTAGCAGTTGCTACTATGCTATTTCAGTTGTTATCTACCCTGTATATATAATCCTGTCACTCTTGGTGTTACTACTCACAGAGTTCTCTGCATCTTCTTCAGAATGAATCTTATGTTTGTAGACCATGTACTGGGTTTGGGTCACAAAGGTGTCATTTTTGAATCTTTATTTTTCTACTTATTAACTGTGTGTCTACATGCTCTATTTTCACTACAGTGTTTTTAGATGGAAGTCAGGATCATAATTCTCACCTGACCCAACTGAGCACTAAATGAAATGGTGTGTGTGAAATTGCCTGGTGTGATGGGACACACAGTTATCAGTCATGAATGTAAAGAAATGAACGCGAGCCTTCAAGAAAGCATGTTTTAGTTATTGAGACTTTCCCCGCTGGTTCTAATATGAGATGTAATATAAAAATAAAGTCTCCTGCACAGATTTGTTATTTTTTCTTTGCTATTTTTTATTCAAATTTAGGTCTACTTGCTCTAATTCAGATTTCCTGACCTGTAGACCATTGTCTGTGTGGCCTGCTGTTCCCATGCCCCTAGAAAATAAGTGGACTCTACTGATTTTCTCAATACTCGGGACTGTTACTTAACATTTGTTTTAAATTTTGTTAGGAAATGAGATTATGACTCAAATAATTATGAGCAGAATAAATTATAAGCATAATAATTATGAGACAAATATGAGATGAATATGTCATCATTCAAACTTATTAAAGCCATTTATCCCCTTTTTGGGGGGCTAGAATGGCATTTTGTATTTTCCATAGATGGTTTCAACAATTTTAACCATTCTACGTGTAATGTTAAGATGTGGCTTTGTGTAACCACACCAGACCAATCTGGTTCAACTTTTAAGTAGTGAGATGTTTTTCAGTTGCCATGTGTCCCCAGTTTGAAGGTCACATAACCTGAGCATGCCCAGATGAACCAAGAGTGCATCCCTGGGTGGAATGTAAGTGCTCAGATTGAGTGGGGACTGAATTACAAAACAGATGCCCTATAGCAGAATCCAGGATCCAATCAAATTGAGCCTTGTTGTCACCCCATGGGAGGATCCAGTCAGATCATGCCTCCTGGCATCACCTCATTGTGAGATCCAATCAAATCGCATCTCAGCCTATGCTTATAAAACCTGACCCAGCCCACTGCTCAAGGAGACACATTTGAGCATTTCTTCCTGTGTCCTTACCAGTTTACTGGTGCTTTGGTGTTTGGTTTTCCAGTGTGTGTAGACAAAATAACCCAATTTGGTTCAGTAACACTTGCCATCCTCCTATGAAAAGATAACATCTAACTCTCCTCCTCATGAATTCAGGCTGGCTTTATGTCTTATTTGTAACCAATAAACTATATAACACTAGGAAGAATCACTCAGCTGAGTCCTACTCCTGACCTCTTGACCCAAAGGACACAATAAATAATAAAACTGTGTGGGCAATGTCTTGATCCAAAGGATACAATAAATAAAACCGTGTGAGCAGTTCGACATGTAGCAATAGTAACTAGAATAGTAACCATTGATAGAAATAGGTGTGTGGACATTTTCCAGAATAAATTAGAATGGACATAGAAGAAGAGAGGGGGCAATGGTAGGATTGTTCCCTGGAGAGTTAATAGCATAAATAGTGTAGAAGGAAGCACCATTGGCACTAGGCTGGGAAGAGGAAGAAGTAGGGCCCATGAACTGGGTAATGGAGTGAATGAAATTTGAGATGTTAAAGATAGAGAAATCTCAATTCATCTTAAGGCTGCATGTGGAGGGAGTAAAGAAGTGAAAAGTTGGAGAATCTGAAGAGTCAGGACATTGTAGTAAGAAAGGGAGTAAAATCCTGGAAATTAAAATTTCAGAAGTAAAGAAATTGGGGAATAATGATTACATGTATAGTAAGTTTTTGAATAATAGAGGTGAATGCCATGAAGGGAGAGGAGATTCGAGTAATTTTCAAGTAGAGTTTTAATGGGTATTAGTCAACTCTTGTGGTGGTGGCAAACAACCTCAATATCTCAGGGGCTTGCAAAAAAAGACATCCTCTTTCATTGACGTCAGGATGAAGTTGGTTATGACCTGGCTCTGCTGGGCTCAGGTCTGTGTGCAAACCCGTTAAGCAGCCGGTGTTTGGAATATGCTGTTCTGATGGTCAGGACAAAAGGAAAGAGACAGAATCAAACAATAAAGCTGTACCTTGAGGTTCAGCCCATATGCGGTATACCTCCTATTCATTTAAATTCCAATAGTCAAAGAAAGTTACAGGACCTACCCCAAAACCAATGGGGCAAAAGAAGCACATTTTGCTTCTATGGAAACATGGTAAACAAATAATTTAATCTACCATGGTTGATAATGTAGATACTGAGGTTGTTATAAATGTTATGTGTTCCTAATACGAAGAGGAAGATTGTAAGCCAGTTGCCAAAGCTTAAAAAGACAATCTTTGTAATAGAAATATATAGCTTGTATCATCATAAAATTGCCACAAGATCATGTTAGTATTAAAAATGAGCTAGGCAATGACCACACTTTGGAATTCATGTGCTTTCCATTCTCTAAAGCTATATCCTATAACTATAAACCAATTAAGTGGTTAAGCAAAACAAAGTACACGCAGTGAACTACACACGTATCTGCAAAAATTCACTGCATTTGCTCTTTTCCTTTATTGGCAATTTCTTATTTCAAAGGCATCATAATCTCACTACTTTTTTCTGCTGATAAAAGTGCAGGAGTGAAATGCTAGTTCACTGAGTGGGCTGGAAAATCTTCATGTCTACAGTCAAAAGCTTGGCTAACTTCTTGCATTTCTTTTTGCATTTAATTAGATGCTAAAGATATAGAGACATTATAGTTGAGGAAACTCCAACTATTTGCATGACTCAAGCACTAATTAAAACAAGGGGTTGGACGTGGTGGCTCACGCCTATAATCCCAGCACTTCGGGAGGCCACGATGGAAGCATCATTTGAACACAGGGGAGGTAGAGGCTGCAGTGAGCTGTGATCATGTCACTACACTTTAGCCTTGGCAACAAGGAGAGAACCCATCTCAAAAAAACAAAAAAACAAAATACACAAGAATTTTATTTCAAGGAGCAGCATAGAAGACTTAGTTCCGCTTCTGGTATGTTTTGGAAGAAAGTACCCATGAGAATCCCTTGGTAAGATTATCTTCAGAACTTTATAACTCCAGCTTGTTACAAATAAGGGAGAGGCGAAAACTTGTGCCCGTTGTTACGTACAGCTTTTTCTAAGAACCTCTAGTATTCTATAAATCTATTGCAATCACAAGAAAGAGAATATTATTTGATATATCATGCTCAATAATAACAAAATAGCTAATATTTATTGATCTAAGTTCCAGGCATTTTAATTGTACATAGATTTGATTGATTGAATCGTCATAATAACAACTCTATAAAGTATTATTATCAAATCCGTTTTATAATTGAGTAACCAAAGTATGAAAATTTAACTACAAGTCACACAAGTTGCACAAGGTTACATATATAATCATTAGTGGTGACCAGATTTAAATCCAGGTAGTGTGGCTCGAAAACCAGAATTAGCCCATACAATATACCCATGGTTCTCAAACTATGTACTGAGACACTCTTGGATAATGTAAGCAAACTCCTGGAGTTACTCTGGGATATTTTAATTTTTCTAGAGAAACACAGCAACATCTATTAGACACTATAGATTACGATATCTAAGTCATTTAAACCTGACTTAGTACATGGAATTGTTATTTCTTTTGGCCTATCGTCGCCTTGAAAAAGCTTCTGAAACACTGAGAGTGTTATAATCTAAGAGTATTTGCTAACCTCTGCAGTATGCTGTCTTCAGATAGCAACTTAGGCATGTAGTAGGATTTCAGACATTTCTATCACTGGCCACCAGCATCTTTTACAACTAAATCATCGGCATCACTGTTTTGTTTTGTTTTGTTTTGTTTTTAAATTAGAATTGTTAGCACTTTTTATTTTAATACTTACTATTAACATTATTATTTTGAGCAGTTATTATCATATTTAGAAATAAGTTTGGGTAAAAAAAAATTATAAGAAGAGCAACCTGCTTTGTTTATGCTCACTCTGGGTTCCTAAAAATTGAATCTAATAGGAAGGGTTCACCTGATGCAGCTATTCATGGGTAAGAAATCTTAGAGTGGTATTTTAACTAAGGACTTTATATCAAGGTGAAAAAAATGTGTTGACATTCACTAATAGCATAGTCTGTAATTGAAACTATACATAGTTTAATATGCGAATTTATACTTGAGAAATATTCTCAACTTTCTCAAGAAAATTTTGGCATTAAAATTGTTTTCTATTATGAATCTTCAGTTTTTCCTTCCTAGAAATTTGGTGATAATTCTTAACTATTAACATTACAGATACAGTTCAGGCCAGAACTGAAATTTTCTTATAGATTTTTGGAATCTGTTATGATAGTCCACTTAGTCTAATCTAATTACACAATTCTTGCTTCAGGACACTTATTAACTACTAAAGCATTCGTAATCTTTGCTTATATGCCTGTTTAAGGTTTATATTGAATATATTAACCATGTTCCTGGGACGCCATTGTTTTCATCTAATATTTTCTGCTAATTTCTGGCCACCTTTTCTCCTTGTTATAGAAAATGGCAGGACAGAGCTTTATTTTTCTGCTTCTCTAACAGAATCACTCCGGGCTTTCCTTTTCTGTGCAGTATTAATAATTATCTGGCCAAGGCCATGAGAGTCGTGTTTAAAACCCTTTAAGATAAATCTCTCTGCTTAGCATCTGTCAATCAAATGGATTACCCATTCTTCAGGAACATGGCTTAACTTGTCTAAAGCCGTTAAACATGAATCCTTACCTCAATCTCCACTGAGTAATAGTAGCCTGGGTATTTTGGCCCAATAATCTATCTATAATTGGGTGGCCTTGTTGATATACAGCAGGGTTATGAACTGAATGTTTCACCATCAAATTCTTACGTGAAAGCCCTAGCCCTTAATGAAATGGTATTTGGAGATGGGACCTTTGAAAGGTAATCAGGGTTAGGTAAGGTCAAAAATGTGGGGCCCTCATGATAGGATTAATGTCCTTATGAGAAGAGACATTAGAAAGCTTGCTTCCCCTCCTTTTCGCCGTCACGTGAAGACACAGCGAAAAGGCAGCTGTCTGCAAGCCAGGAAGAGAGCCCTCACCGGAACCCAACCATGCTGGCATCCTGATCTCATTCTTCTAGCTTCCAGAACTTTGAGAAAATGAATGTTTGTTGTTTAAGCTGCACAATCTCTGGTATTTTGTTATGGTGACCCAAGCTAACTAGCATATCTAGGTATTCATTATTCGGGTTGCTTTTTTGATTGATGATCAGTATTCTAATGTCTTGTCAACTAATTTTGTCATATAATAACATAGACTGATAACCTATATGCAGTATGAATTAAAATAAGGTCATAAATATCCTTGACTAAAGCCTCAAGCATCATTGTTTTTGCCTAAAATGAACAGATTTTCCAATTTTCTTCTTATTGGGCTGAAGACATGTAGCTATCAATTATTATCCTTAGAGAAAATTTACAAAAATGTAGACAAGCAATGTAGATTCCTACTGCTCAGAAAACAGACCACTCTTGCTGGCATAGCACATAACTCAGCTATGAGTGAAACTGTAGCCAGTCTGTGACTACTTGGGTAATGTCCAGACACTGCTTTAAATGTTAGAACATGTCTCAGTAGCATTATGTTTTGTAATAACAAGAATTGTAAACAAACACAATCACATTAAGCCTAAAATGCTGAATGTGCTGGCACAATAGATGATTCAGTATTTAATTCTGAAATGAATATAATTTTAGTAATTTGGGAGAATGCCTGAGTGAGATTTCTTCCTTTTTTTTTTTTTTTTTTTTTTGCTTTGTTAAAAACTTTTCTGAAAGATTAGTTTGTTTACAGCTGTTTTGGTGACCATCAATTGAAAATGGAAGGAAAACCTTAACATGCCAATAATCCTGTATTTTTGTGTGTACGAAGTGGAAAAATAAGTACTGTATTGTATTTCATACTCCATTGTATCTGTGAGTTGAGACAAATTTAGCATACAAATATTCATATAACTTCCTCTATATTGTAGTATTACATGCTATTGAGACCTCATCTATGAGAGCTCTCTCATTGCATTCATAAAAACAATTTATTAAAATATGAAGGCTTATTTTTAGCCATGTAAAAGATATCTATTTACTAATTTCAAATTTCCTGCTTATTGTTACCATTTTGATAGATCTTTCTGATTTTGAACCTCACCTATTTTCTTTACTACATGTCTTTAAGGTTTCTTTCTAGGGCTGTGTCTCAAAATCTGTCTCAGATATAAGAGGGCTCCCCAGTGTTGGTCCAGTGACTGAGGTGAGAAAAGATATATAAGAATATACCCTGGCACTTTAAAAAGTATTAGGCTTGGTGTCTACGCTCAAGAAATTTTCATCTTGTAAGATCTGAGATGTGATCCAGGAATCCATTATTTTTTAACTCCCAATTTCATTTTGACATGCAGCCAAGAGTAGGAATCACTGAAATGGATGAATATTAGCTGGTACCTTTCTTGTTTATGACGACCTAGTGTTGAGTTTGATATTGTAGAGTGCTTGGCCTGTGAAACAAAGTCGAATTCATGTGATGATTAATTTTATGTGTCAACTCGAATGGGCCATGAGATGCTCAGAGTAAACATTCTTTCTGGGTGTATCTGTGAGGGTGTTTTCAGATCAGACAAGCATTCCAGTTGGTGGATTCAGTAAAGTAGATTGCCCTCCGCAATGGGGCAGGGGCGGGGGGCATCATCTAATCCATTGAAAAAGAAGAACTAAAACAGAAGGTAGAAGAAGAAGGAATTTGCTTTTTTTTTTTTTTTTCCTTGGCTCGCTGAGCTGAGACATCTGATCTCACCTTCTCCTGCCTTCAGACTGGAGTTTACATCTGCATCTTCCCTTGTTCCTAGGCTTTTGGAGTCAGACTGAATTACATCACTGACTTTCCTAGGTCTTGAGCTTGCATGTGGTAGATCATGGGACTTCTCATCCTCTATAAGACAGTGAGCCAATTCCCATAATAAATCTCATGTGTATATGCACACATTCATACTATTCATTCTATGCATATAATATATATTATAATTTTCATTATATATAAAATATCTATATAATTATTTAATATTTATATCATATTTATTTTATATTATAAAACAGGATATATAACATGTATCCTATCTATCTTATTTCTCCAGAGAACTCTGACTAATATAATTCATCAAAAAAGTAGGCAGTTCCGAATATCATATCATCTCTTGGCCTGAGGTTCTAAACTTGTATAATAAAAACTTTGAACGACCTCTAAAAATTGATGAACTTGTAATGCAAACAGACTTCTTTTAGTTCTCCATTATGTCTTCATGGGCAGTTTTAGTCTTTGCTATTTTCTGAGATTACTCTGGTTATCATGATAATACAATTTCTTTATCATTGTCAAAATTGCATTATCTACTATCTAGTTAGAGATTTAGTTCTCTTTAGCTGGAACTATGTGGGACTCTTTGAAATATTTACCTTTTCTGTGAGGCCACTCCTCTTCCTTAAGCCTGCTGATTGGGTATATATTTGGCTCAGGCAAATTCATCATTGTTATTAAAATAATAATACTATATATGGCCTACTGATTCTAGGCTGATTATCTTACCTTCATATTAGAAATCAAATGTATAGAGATTAGAAAACCATGAAGTTATGTAGAAAAGATAAATAAATCACTTTTTTTTTCATTTAGACTGCAACGAGAAAGAATTGCTAGTTACTATGAGAGTACATAGGAAGGGTACTAAAATCAATCTTCAGGACTGAAAAAAAGTTTGTGGAGGTGACGTCTAGGCATCATCTTAAACAATGAGCAAGAAGTAGCCAGACACAGGTGATTGGAAAGATGTTTTAGGCAGAAGAGACAGCATGAGCAAAGTCATGGAGATTGGGAGTTAAGGTGTGTTTCCTGAGGCTGAAAATACTTGGATTTGCTTGGACATCAGATATGATCAGGGAGAAAATGAGTTTTGATTGCTTATGAGTTTAGAATTAGATAGTGAAGTACAATCAAGTACAGATGACTCCTTCTAAAGGCAGTGCCAGCCCAGGTAAAACAAAAATACAGATTCAGGATCAAAAGCTGTGTCTGACTCCAGACTTCAGTTTTTGTCACTATACATTACATGTTATGATATAATGTATCATAATTTGACAGCATCGATGCCACTTGATTACCAGAAAAAATGCATATGATGTAAGCATGAGGGTAAGAGTGAGTTATCATTTTACTCTACCGAGACAGGAATAATACAGGGTGATTGCAGGAGAATAGAAAATTTCAAGCAGCAGTTTTACATGACTAGCAAAAGGAAGCTGGTGAAATAGCTGTGTACATTAGGTAATAGCTGATAAACCCCTAAAAAACCAGTGTGGGCCAAGCTGGCTAAGACCGACTGGTCCCTACATAGTGCTAGATTTGACCTAGGTTTCACCTAGGACCTCATTATCTGCTCATTAACATTCTCAGTTACACACCCACCAGCACCAGGACAGTTCTGGGAACACGTATATCTAGTGTAAAAATGGGTGGCACCATACTTCCAAGAAATCTTTACCTTTTTCCAAGAATTTTCATAAATATTCCACTCCTTGGTTAAACAAACCCATAAAGATAGAAACCTCAAACCTCATTGCACAACTCACTCTCTTGAGTGCACCCACACCCCTCTTTATTTCTCGTGCACTTTTCATTTTGCAATACATATCCATACTTTTCACTATATTCTGACTCATCCTTGAATTCCTTCTCACGATGGTGTCAAGAGCCTTGAAACCAGCTGGGGTTGAGGTCCCACTGGTGTTTGAGGACCTGCCTTAGCCCACTGGTATCACTGCCACTCTTCTTTAATACACCCATAAGTGCCTGATTATATATTAGAAGCTGATGGAGGTAAGATAATTGCATTCTCCAAAGGCTTCTCTTGAATAGATGTGCTTATGAAGGAGATTGATTGTAAGTTCCTGGAGGTCAGTGATATACTTCTATGTCTCCAGTGCTTCACCCAGTGCTAGTATAGTGGGCTCTTTATATACATGGGTTCTGCAGATTAAACCAACTGAAGACCAAAAATATTTAGAAAAAAATATTCCAGAGTTCCCAAAAGTGAAATTTGAATTTGCCATGCTAAACTTAGTACTATGTTGAATCCCTGTGAATGAAGTCACATGTAGGCATTGTATTAGGTATTATAAGTAATCTAGAGATGATTTAAAGTATACAGGAGAGTGCACATAGGTTATATGTAAATACTTTGCCATTTTATATACTAGACTTCAGCATCTTTGGATTTTCATATCTACAGGCATCCTGCAGTCAATCCCCCAATTGCTAGTGAGGGATGACTTGCATATAATAATGACTTAATTAATCTTATTTGGATTAATGTAATGGGTGGGATGAAACAGCTAAAGATAAGGAACTAATGCCATATAAGGTACTCTTAAATGTAAAATCATCACAAGAGTGTATAAAATTATATATAAGATTAAAATATAGAAAAAAAGTCACTTTAAGAAGACATTTCATTCTGCTTCTGACAGGCACGTTGGTATCTGGAGAGAGAGGGGAGGAGGAGGAGAAAGAGAAACAGACAGAGGAGAGAGACAAAACCAAAATTAGTTGCTCTTGATATTAATTTTTCAATTGATTTAATATTAGAAACCACAAACATCTACAAGTGAAATGTTATAGTTTAAGAATCAGGCCTCTCATCAGAACGATCAAAACGGTGGCTCCACAAAGTAGAAGTATTACACTAGTTCAGGAGAATATAATTGCAGACAAACAAAGAGCCTCTATGAGTTCCAATGATTGCTATGAATTCTTTTATAACAACTCAAAAACATATATGCTGTTGAATAATATTCACCGGTCACAAAAGCACGGCATTTAATCTGCTTTTTTTCTCAGAAGCCTGCTTACTTCACCCCATTCTTTATTTTTATTGGATTCTTTTGGATAACACAAGTTACAAGAGGCATTTGTAAGCAGGAAGGTGATTAATAATATAAACCAACTGAAATGATGATGTATTACCATTCGTGCTGATGTGGAGAGACCAAAAATATAAAATCTCAACAGTTTTCCCTGATTGCAGTAGAAAATTAAAACCAAACTCTGGATATGTGGAAAGGATTTGATTAGAGACAGGTGAAAGCATTAGGTTACTCTAGAATCCTCTGTGGTTTTAAGGTTGGGTCTCTGATAGCCTGTGCATGTTCAGACCAAACACATTTGAAAATGCTGCAGGGGCCAAGTCTGTGCTTCATCGTAGCAGAGACATGGTTTCAGACTTTGGGAATGAAGAAGTATAAGGTCATGCAATGAACTCTCCAAGTGCAAAGATGCTAATTTGATTATGAATTCCTGACAATTCCATGGATTCACTTCATTTTGTCCAGACATAAGACAGAAGCAATTAAAATGATTAGTCTTTAATTATGTTTTAGTCATCTATCTCTCTTTGCTGTCTTTAAAGGATGTGATTTTCATTTAAATTGTTAGCTGACTTTCATTCTGTACAATTTTCCTTAGTTTTTATAATGATTTGAAAATACTTCAACATACACTATACTTCAAAATTTTACTTAGTTGCATGAATTTTTAGGTATCAGCTACTCACCCTGTAATATCTCATTTCCATCATAATCAAATGTAAATTTTATTTCATTTTATTGTGATAAGAACACTTAACATGTCGTCTTACTCCTTTAACAATTTAAGTGTACAATATATTATTACGGACTCTAGGTACAATGTACAGCAGATCTCTAGAACCTATGCATCTTGCTTGACTAAAACTTTATACCAATTGATTAATAATTCCCCATTTCCTCCTCCCCTCAGCAGCTGGCAACCACCATTTCACTCTTCGATTCTATCAATATGACTATTTTAGGTACCTGATAGAAATGGAATCATGCAGTATGCATCTTTCTGTGGATGGCCTATTTCATAAACGTTCAACTATGTTGTCTTTGCAGAATTTTCTTCTTTCCTCTAAGGCTGCATCATATTGCATTGTATGTATAGACCACATTTCTTTATCTGCCTTTCATCTGTCAAGACATTTAGGGGCGGGGCACAGTGGCTCAGGCCTGTAATCCCAGCACTTTGGGAGGCCGAGGTGGGTAGATCACGAGGTCAGGAGATCGAGACCATCCTGGCTGACACGGTGAAACCCCATTTCTACTAAAAATACAAAAACAAAATTAGCCAGGCGTGGTGGCGGGTGCCTGTAGTCCTAGCTACTCGGGAGGCTGAGGCAGAAGAATGACATGAACCCGGGAGGCGGAGCTTGCAGTGAGCCGAGATCGTGCCACTGCACTCCAGCCTGGGCGACAGAGTGAAATTCTGTCTCAAAAAAAAAAAAAAAAAAAGACATTTAGGTCATTTCCAACGTTGACTACTATGACGTAGTGCTCGATAAACATAAAAGTGCTAATATTTCTTCTACATTGTAATTTAATTATTTTTGATAAATATCCAGAACTGGGATTGCTGAATTATATAGTAGTGCTATTTTTGTTTTAAGGGGGGAACTTCTACACTGTTTTCCATAGCAGCTGCACCATTTTGTAATCCCACCAATAGTGTGGAAAGGTTCCAATTTTTCTACATCTTCATCCAACATTGGTTGTCTTTTGTTTTATTGATAATAGCCATCCTGACAGATGTGCGAGGATATCTCATTGTGCTTTTAATTTGCATTTTTCATATATTTGTTGGCCATTAATATGTCTTCTCCAGAGAAGTATCTATTCAAGCCCTTAGCTCCTCAAAAAATTCTGGTTATTAGGTTTCTTTTTTTCTGTTGAATTTTAGAAGTTACATATATGACATTTTGGAGATTCATTCCACTATGAGATGTATGGTTTGCAAATATTTTCTCCCATTATGTAGGTTGTCTTTTCACTCTGTTGATGGTTTTCCTTTGTTGAAATGTAAATTTGAAATATTTAGAAGGCAAATGAACTTTGGTGCTTTGGTTGTGCTATAGAGGAAAGACATGGGGCTTTGAAAGTGAAGTAAAATGTCAATGCAAATAGGCGGAAGGGGAAATAGAATTTGCGAATGACATGCACTGAGGTGTCAGAATTTCCTTGGGCTTTCTTGTAAAATGTTTGATTATTATTTTTCTTGGATGCTACTGATTTTTTCATAATCATCCATCTGTTTCTTTGGTTAGTTACATAAAAATAATAGGTGATCTTTCCCATTTTAGCCAAAATTGTCTTGATATTCAGGGAACTGGTGTGTCCCCAACTGATTTCAATCCAGAGAACCAATTTTCTTTGGAATAAAATTATTTAGACAATACTCATTTTAACACTTCATAGAAGAAAGGTGGTAAGAAATTTTCCGAAAGGGAAGTCATAGAAATTTCTTTGAAATTTGGTGTTGATACACAGACACACAGACACACATACACACACACACACACACACACACACACGGAAAATTTAACCATTATATATGATTAAATTTTCTCCTGCTGATTCTATCCATGTGTGACCTGAGACGTTATTTGAGACCTTAGCAATCTTCAAGGTTTTATCTTTGGTGTCCCGTTAATCCACTTATTTAAACTCAACTGATGTTCAAAAAGTGCATGAACTCCCTGAAAGAAAAAACCTCATTTTTCATTCCCCACCCTCCTGCCTTCCTTGATTTGTTTACATTCTTGTGATTACTGTCATTTGATTGTCCAGCTATTTCTCACTGATAACTATCCCTGTTGCAATGATTATGAAGAGAACAGAAAAGTGAACACAATGTTCTCAGTTCTGTCTACATTCAGAACTATAATCTTGCGGCTGCCTTTGGAGACTATAGTAGGAGAATAAGATGCACTTTCTTCTAAGTTTGGCAGAGGGCTAATGTTTGGATGGGAAAATATGTTCCATTTTTTTTTTTTTTTTTGAGACATGGTTTCACTCTCGTCGTCCAGGCTGGAGTGCAATGGTGTGATTTTGCTCACTGCAACCTCTGCCTCCTGTGCTTAAGAGATCCTCCCACCTCAGCCTCCTGAATAGCTGGGACCACAGGTGCATACCACCACGCCTGGCCAATTTTTGTATTTTTTGTAGAGATGGGGTTTCGCCATGTTGTCCAGGCTGGTCTTGAATTCCTGGGCTCAAGCAATCCACCCACTTCGGCCTCCAAAAGTGCTGGGATTACGGTGTGAGCCACGGTGCCTGACCTTATGTTCAATTTTAACTGAGATCCACATTTTACATATTTTTGCTCATATAAAGTCAGTTGGAGAATGGGTAGTTGATGGGTGCAGACAAAAAATAACTTCACTTTCAACTGCTATTTTATCTTGTTAATCAAACTCAATCACAATTAACAAATATTAAGCACATATCATCCATCCATTGCTCCGATGGAAACGGGGAAATATGCTTGAGTCAATAGAGGTGACTTATGTGTTTATTGACTATTTACACAAAATTATCATAGTTATCTGTGAGTTTGGTGAGTAAAATAAAGTATTTTTTAAGTATGATTTCACAGCTGTAAAGCTGGCTTTGTCTATGGTTTTGATGTGGCATTTCTAGAACATAGCCTGTAATCTTATATTTTGATATTTTTTCTCACTTTTACTTCTGAGTCTCAGTTAACTATTTACCAATATTTATAAGAAGACAGGTTGACATGAAACAATAAAAGATCGATGTGATATGTCCCTCTGGGAAAACTGTCCTTGGATATATCCTGAATCTTTTTCATGCCTTGAACTGACATAAAAGTCTTTACTTAAGGAACGTTTTTACAATATTTAAAACATATCTACTGCTCACTCATTCACAGAAACAGAAATCCTGAGGTCTTGATTTAATTAAGGCTGATTGACATCAGGCTTCTGAAGTACAAAATTTGTTATCCTGCCTGTGATATTTCCTTCACATATTCTTTTTGAAGTCATTGTCTCCAAGAAGTACCTCCTTTTAAGATCCTCAGTCTGCCTTCTCATCTGGTTCCCATAGGTAAATGTTACATAATATGCATGGACAGTGTGTGTTTATGTTTACATTTACCCACAGTGCTCAACCTGTATCTTAGGCACTTGCTCGAAGGAGGGATGCCTCAACTCAAAGACATCCAGGTCAAAAACACATTTGTGGCATGTTTTCAATCATTTCCAAATGTACACATTCAGAGTGGGATAAAGGAGTTGGAGAAGAGTCATGCATAAGAACTTCTTAGCTTTTTGGAGACTCATGCCTAAAGATGTTTCCATAAAAATGTGGGCATGCCTCCAGGGACTAGTGAAATAACTTTGCACTTTCTTCGCTTTCCTTGAGATGAGAAAGAGAACAGTAGGCTGACCCCTGTGTGTCCTGCCTCCAGATATCTTACCGAGTGAGTGAACCCTATTGACTTGGGAGGATCCTGCAATTCTAGAGGTGGGATATGGTTTGGACCTCCTCAAGCCTCTTTTGAAATTACTGTTTACCAAAACAACTTTTTGAGAAGCTAGCTTAGTGCACTAAGAACTTTCATTTTCTAGTACATTTGAAAATATTTTCATTTTTTTCTTTTTCTTATTTACATGTAACGGTTTAAATCCAACATTTTTATAGTAGCTGCCTTCTGTAAGTACCCCCATTCAGAGGTCTGCCAGGTGAGTGAGTGTGTATCCCAGGTCAATCTCCTTGTGAAACTGCTTAGAGATGGCAAATAGTTAAGGCAGCAAAATCATTTGCATGGCTTTCTTCATGCAGTAGAACAATACTCTTCAAATCTCTGTAAATGCAATTTAGTACATGAATTTTTAAGGTGGAAAAATTCAATTTCTTCTTAAAATGGTGATTTTCCTGATTCTACTGAAAGGATAGCCCATTGTAAGTCTTTGGATCTCACAGGCAATCAAGGTTGCTGGGCACTTTAACAAAAAATAACTAATACTATTAAAAGCGTCACTTTAAGTTCACAAGAATTTTCTTACACAGGGATATTTAAGGAATTCTGAAACAATGTCAACAGATTTGGGTAAGTTGGTAAAGTCATTTTCTATTATTTATTTTAAAGTGGTTCAAAAACTGGACTGTTTTGTAGCCCTGAAGCATCCCTTAACCGCGAACACCAAAATAGCCACATGGCTCCTTTTTATCGGCTGCTACTTAAAACCAAGCTCTGAATCATTTGTGGGAATCTGAACTTTCCCTGGGAGTCCACCAGCATCTAATTTCTGTAAATGGATAAAATTAAAAAGGATAATTTGATTCAGTTTTAATTTCATCTCCATTTTCTTATTTTCCACATTTCCTAAACTTCAGCAATCAAAATACCACACTTCTGAATCTATTTATGTTTTGTTTCCGTTTTTTTTTCAATGCCTGGGTGTGCATTTTCCCTTAAAGAGACTTTCACAACATTTTTTCTATGCCCAGGAATTGCTGCATTCTTCTGGTGACAGGCTGCTCACTCTGTACCACAGCTGCTGCTCCACACAGCAAAGGCTGAGTGGTCTGGCTCACCATCATGGGACTGTCAGTCCATTTTCTCCCCTCTCCTACAAACCTTTGAGCACACGTAGAAAGGAAAATCAGTACATGGTTTTTTCTCTGCCTCATTTGCTAATTAACTTCGTGTTCTTCATGCATTGCAAGCAACCAAGGTCACAGAGAAATTGCGCTGCTACCAAGTTAATAGTTATTTCACAGAAAATACTGATGTGTATCAACTCATTCTATCCCCAACCCTGTTTTCTTCTCCTGTAAGATAGTCTATGAAACCACTTATAGTAACTGGAACATAGATGTAGAGGTAATTGACATTATTGAATATCTATGGTCTTCTTGGGTGACTTTTGGTAAATAATTTATATTATGTGTTGAGTGAACTTCTTTATTTTTCTATTTATATGACCAAACATCACTTCTTGGAAATCCTAAACACTCCACTTATTCATTCCTACCTTTTTGGTTTGATATTGCTGAGTCCTATGGTGACTTACCTCTATTGGCCATAAAATTATTTTATATAAATGTGTTATTTTCCTTAATGAATTGCAAGGACTCTGTTTTATTACTTTTGTATCCTCCTTCTCTTTCTAGTGGTACTGGTAATAACAGCTAACACGTATTGGGAAGCCTTGATGGAGCAAGCCTCTACTCTTTGTATCAATGGTCACATTTAATCTTTGTAGGAACTCTGATGGGACAACATTATTGTCGTCATTTCTCTGATGAGAAAATGGAGGCTTAAGGAAATTTTCTGAGGTTACATAGATAGCCATTTGTAGAATGAGTATGGGATTTGAGAAAACTGGACTACAGTGCCTTTAATACTGCCCAAAGTAGACTCCTGGACATGCACTGTATAAACCTAACTTCAGGTCCTTTAATTTCTTTCCCCTTCATACTACTCATTCATCTGCAGAGTTTGTGAAGAGAAGGCTGGGTACAGAGCCTGCTTGGATGTATGCTTTGATGCACCAAGTCAGTACTCAGAAAGGCTGAAGGTCTATTGGCCTCTGAGTTTTCTGATGGGAATCTCAACTCCTAGAAAACTCCTGCAGCAAACCATAGCCTTGTAAGTGCCATTACGTAAAACTCCAGTGATGACAGTGGCAGGCCATCTAGAGCAGCCGCTGCCACCATGCCAACTGCAGCAGGGAGATGCGGCCTGGCTGCGTAGTCTATGGGGCCAGTGGAGCTGGAAACAAGCAAATCCCCACCCCTTCTGTGTTAGGGCAGAAGCTCCCAAGGTGCTGCTTCAGCTGCCCAAGCCACAGCTGTAGACCCGGGCATCTCTGTGCTCTTGGGGCCCGGGAGCAGGCAGGAGGCCCACCCTCCCAGGTGCAGCTGCAGCCACCCAAGTCATGGCCGTAGACCCAGGCCTCCACCTCCATGAAGCAGGCAGGAGTCCGACTCCAGCCACCCACCGCCTCACTCCTGCACAGTGGCACCTGCCCAAACCATGACTGTGAACCCAGGTATCTTCGCACTCTTGGGGGCCTGGGAAAGCCCCCTGCTTCACTCCCAGGCTTGGAAGTGCCTGCTCCCACTGCCTGGCTTCTCCCCGCTGTTGGCATCCACTCCTATTTTGAAGCAAAGTCAAGGCTGTACTGAGGCACTGTTGCAGCCTGGCTGGGTGTGGACACACTTGCGGCAGTGCTGACACAACAGCTCCCTGCCACCTCGGCCCAATGGCGCCAACTTTGGGCACCAACAGGCATGGGGGGAAGCTTAGGGGGAGCTGAGAGCAGCTTGGTGCTGGCCTTCAGGCACCCCTTGGCACCTACAGCCTGGGCACCATGAACAGCAGGAGGAGGCTAACAGGTTTCTGGGTAGAAGGGGCTGGGTCCCTGGTGAGGCCTCACCTTCAGGCCAGGGAGGGCCTCAAGGCTGAGGCCTGGGTTGCCAGTCCTGCAGACTGGAGTAGGAACTTGTGGTACCTTTTCTGGGCCTGCCCATGGCCGCTCATGGACCAACTGGCATGCACTTCCTCCCATCTAGGACCCATAAAACCTCCAGGCTCAGACAGACCTTAGCAGATATTGGGATGATCAGCTGCAGGGAGGAGCTACACATTCCAGGGCCTCCTCTCTGCTGAGAGCTGCAGAGATGTCAGGACAACAAGCTGCAGAGAGGAGCTACCCTCTCCAGGGCCTCCTCTCTGCTGAGAGCTGCAGAGATGACAGGATGACCTGCCTGCAGAGAGGAGCTTCCCACTTCAGGGTCTCTTCTCTGCTAGGAGCTGAACACTTGTTGGGACACCCTGGCTGCAGAAAGGAGCTACCCACTGCAGGTCTCCCCTGAGTTCTTCTATCACTCAGCATGGTCCTCTTCACCTTGATCACCCACCACTTCTCTGTGTACCTCATTCTTCATGGTCACAGGACAAGAACTCAGAACCCATTGAATGGTGGGGCTAAAGGAGCTATAACACAAACAGGGTTGAAACATGTCCCTTGCTTACCACATTCTGGGTAAAGAGAAGGAAAGAAGAGCTGTGGTCCTTTGGGGAGCCCAGATCTGGGAACTCCCCAGAGCTGTGACTCCCTCTTTAGAGTCCTGTGGTTCCTGGCATCTCCAAGCTTCTGTGCACCACCACTTTCCCCAGTGCTAGCTGTGGAAGCTGCTTGCAGTGTGTCTGGTCCAGCCACAGCCTCACAGAGAGCTGGTACCCATGCCAGCACCTGGAGCTGCCCACCCCACTGCAGCATCTGGCATGTCTGATTATGCAGTGGCCAGAGTCCATGCTCACTCACACACCCCTCGCCACTCTATGGTTGACTCGTCCTTGGCAGGTGTGGGATCCAGGCTGCTAGCATGAGCTGAGCGCAGCCCACTAGGCTAAGCCGGCAGAACGAGCCCAGAGGCCTGAGAAAAATCCGGGCCAAGGTGCCACTGGCCACAGAGGTCTCTGGCCAAAAAGTGACACCCCAAGAGTCCTGTAACACTAGTGTAGTCTTTGGACTTGATATTTTTGGTTGCCAGTAAAGCCACATTTTGTTCTATTTACTTTCCAGTATGGCCTTTTGCAATTTTTCTTTCACTAAGAAACATTTTTATCTCCTCTTTAAAAAAAAAATAGAAAGGAGGAAATAAACATGGGAATGATAGCTATAAGGACAGCCCATGCCTTCCCTCCTTTTTCCTCTTCCAGGATACTCACTACGCATACAGTGTGTAGATGACTTCATTTCTCTAATAAGCTTCTGGAGGGCAGGGATCACGTTTGTTCATAAAATCTCTCTAAAGGCCACCAACAGTAAGTCTCCAAACGTAGTCCTAAACAAACCAGCAGATAAGGAAAAACTAATGGATTTGCTATAGTTTATTTATTTATTTTTTGAGATGGCATTTTGCTCTTGTCGCCCAGGCTGGAATGCAGTGGCGTGATCTTGGCTCACTGCAACCTCAGCCTCCTGGGTTCAAGTGATTCTCCTGCCTCAGCCTCCTGAGTAGCTGGAATTACAAGCACCCGCCACCATGCCTGGCTAATTTTTGTATTTTTAGTAGAGACAGGGTTTTGCCATGTTGGCCAGACTGGTCTCGAACTCCTGACCTCAGGTGATCTACCTGCCTCAGCCTCCCAAAGTGTTGGGATTACAGGTGTGAGCCACCATGCCCAGCCTAAAGTTTTTTTCAAAAGTGAAGGTGAAACGGTTTGTGGCTCAGCTAGACAAAATGTTTTTATTTTCTGCCCAGACAATTTGAGTCTAGCAAAAAATAATTAATGTCTTTATGTTGCTTCTTTCTTGGTACCAATCTAGTATCTTTATGAGGGACTATATGATATAAAATTTTTTATTTTTAGTTCATATTATAGGTCATTCCTCCTCATTCTCTTTTGCTACAGAGGAGGAAGAGACTGGGACATCATTCCTAACAAGGTTCACTCTCTCATTCTCCATTTGTAGTTAAGCAACAAGTCTTCTTCCGAAATCCGTATCACATCAGTCCACTTATTCCTAAACCTATTTCTGTCACACTAAATCAACATCTCTAACTTGGGTTATTACAAACTCTCTTAGTTCCCTAACTTCTATTTCTGCTCCTCTATAATTCATTTGGCATACAATAGCTAGCTAAAGTGAGCTTTTCTAACTGCACTAATAATAATAATGACACTTTCTTGCTTTAATCTCTTCAGTAGTTTATTGCCATTGATAAAATCCAAAATCTCTTAGGTGCTCTATGAATTTCCACATGACCTTTACCTTTCTACATCTTTACTCTCATCCTATCCCAATGGAAATCATTGCTCCAGAAATCTTCGATTTCGAATTGCCCAGCTCTTCCTACCCCAGGACTATCACACATGCTTTATCTTCAACACCCCTACTCCCTAGTTTAAATGCCTATTGTCAGGAAGAATTCCCAAATCTCCAATGGAAATGAGGCTCTCTGTTACGTTCTTTAACTCCATCTGCATAAGTTATAAGTACTTAAAACAATTTGGGATTATGCCTTTCAGTAAACACTGTCCTGATTCCCACTTCAGAACCAAGGAACTCATTCTTCTAGCTGCTAGAGGTGTTGCCCATTAATGGCTAGCAGCTTAGTTATTCTCTAGAAACAGTCCTCAGTGTAAGAAAACTGCCTCACCCCAGGTTATGCTCCATCCCTGTGGTTGGCCCATATCCAATGACTGGTTGAGGTAGGAGTACAAAGCTCTGTCCCCTTGCTCCATGGGGATCACTCTGAAGAACTCTCCAAGTCCTAAAACCCCCGATTGGATTGGTTGAGGCATCTGTTGCATTGCATCACAGTTAAACACCTCTCTTTCCCAAGTCCTGCTTTCCTTATTCTCCAATGAACTTGCTACACATAAAACTCAGAATCTCAATGTTTATTTCCTAGTGAACCTGACCTATGACAGTTGGTATTAGAAGTTGCACTGTAAGTGGACCCAGGAAACTGACTGTGATGGTAGATCAGTGAAAGAGAATGTCCTTAAAGAAACAGTGTTTTATGCATTTTAGAAATTGGAGGAGGGTATTAATTATAAGTACTGTGGAATTGGATGTTTATTTATGATGATTATCAATTTATTAGAAAATGACAAAAAGCCTGTGATCAATAATCAATATAAGGTAAAGCTTGAAAGCCAGTCTCCATAACAACATATAAAGTTTCACATCTCTTGCAGCTAGTGGGCAGAAAAAGGTGATTGTAACATAGAACTTAATTTCAAGAGTAGCTAAGCTCCAGAGAAAGTAAAATTCTTTTTTTTTTTTTTTTTTGAGATGGAGTCTCGCTCTGTCGCCCAGGCTGGAGTGCAGTGGCGCGACCTCAGCTCACTGCAACCTCCGCCTCCTAGGTTCACACCATTATCCTGCCTCAACCTCCCGAGTAGCTGAGATTACAGGCACCTGCCACCATGCCTGGCTAATTTTTTTTTTTTTTTGTATTTTTTAGTAGAGATGGGGTTTCACCATGTTAGGCAGGATGGTCTCGATCTCCTGACCTTGTGATCTGCCCACCTTGGCCTCCCAAAGTGCTGGGATTACAGGCGTGAGCCACCGCACCTGGCCGAAAGTCAAATTCTTAATCCCAACAGATCTACTATGCCATCATCAGGGCCTTTATTGGGAAAGAGTGAGACCCTGAAACTTGGGTTGGTTATACCTGGGCTGATGCACATGAAAGTCTTGAATCTCTTTGGACATTCTGGCCCTGCAGAAGTAGCCCACTTTTTACTGATGAGGTTTATCTGCGTTTGATTAATCTCAGATGATACTCTCACCTCTTCTGCTAGCCAATAGACTAATAGACTTGAAATGCAATGTGGCATGGGCCCAGCTGAGGAAGTGATAAATTAGTTAAGGAAGACAATGACTATAGACAGAAGGAGTTGCAGGACCTAACCAGGGTATTATATCTGGGGCTGGATCTTGAGGGTAGTGGATCAAGGGGGATAATATATAAAGTTGGATGAAGTAGAGTGTGTTGATAAAGGAGATCCCTCCTAAAGTGTAGGATTTTATACCTTGATAGCAACCCTGGGAGATGGTACAAATATGCTGCTAGAATGACTTTTGAAAACAAGTAAAAGGAGGCTGGGCGTGGTGGCTCATGCCTGTAATCCCAGCACTTTGGGAGGCCGAGGCTGGCAGATCACTTGAGGTCAGGAGTTCAAGACCAGCTTGGCCAACACAGTGAAAGCTTGTCTCTACTAAAAATATACACACACACACAAAATTACCTGGTGTGGTGGTGCACACCTATAATCCCAGCTACTGGGGAGGCTGAGGCACGAGAATCACTTGAACCTGGGAGGCGGAGTTTGCAGTGAGCCGAGGTGGTGCCATTGCACTCAAGCTTGGGTGACAGAGTGAGGCTCTGTCTCAAAAAAAAAAAAAAAAAAAAAAAAAAAACCAGGAAGGAAGGAAGAAAGGAAAGAAAACAAGTAAACAAGTAAAAGGTGATAGCTACTACTAAGTGAAGTAGCAATGCCAGGATTGCCATGGCAAATGGTAAAGGCTCAAAAGGCTCAGAGAAGTGGACGTGCCAATTGGATATGCAATTAAAGGTCAGAAAACCTACCACTGACAATGTTGCATGGGTTCAGACAGTCCAAAAGCCACATGGAACAGTCTTACTAACCACCATGGAAGACTTAAGACTTGAATCCTCCCCTAGGCCAGCTGACAAAACTTGATTGCATCCTGTGAGAGATTTGAAGTAGAAGACACAGCCATCCCATGCCCAGACTCCTGACTCAAAGAAATAAAGAGAAATAAATTCATATTGTTTTAAGCTGTGGAGTTTTGGTATAATTTGTTACATCGCAATTGATGATAAATACATTAACCCAGAAAAAATTTTTGAATACATTCACATAAAAATCAGTACATAAGTGTTTACAATAGCTCTAAAATGTATACCTTTCCCAAACTCGAAATAATCTAAATGTCCTTTAGTAGATGCACAGATAAACTATGGTGCATCTGCACAGTAGAATACTACTCAGCAATGAAAAAGGAATGAATCATTGTTATATGCAATTTAGATTAATTTCAAATGCATTTTATTAAGCAAAAGAATCCAGTTTCAAAACATTACTTGTGTATGAGTATATTTACATGGCATTCTGGAAAAGGCAAGAGAGCAAATAGCTCAGTGATTGCCAGAGGTTAGAGGTTAGATAGTATGTCTATATGTCTGTGTGTGCATGTTGTGGGGGATTGGAATGAAAGAGATGGCACAAGAGAATTCTTTAGTGTGTTGGAATTATCCTGTATCCTACATATAGTATAGTTACAAAAATTTATGTGTGTGTAAAAACTCAGATCTGTCTACCAAAAGCAGTAAATGTTACTCTATGTAAATGAAAAATAATGCTCCTGAATTCCAGGGGGAATGACAGAATTGATGCCAACTTTAAAGAGCTCAAAGCTACAAGAATGATGATCGCCATCATGTCTCTGTTTAACCCATCAGTCTAGGGCCTGCTACAATGCTACACAGACTCTGTTGAACGACAGTGGGGTATCACAGACTCCATCAACTAGAAGCCTCTTGATTGCAGCAGTGGTGGTAGATACTATATCTTTGCTAGAGCAGATGGACATGGCTTTTGGTACATAGTATGTGACCATTGACTTAATTAATACATTTTTTTCCATCATTCTTAGGAAGGACAACCAGAAACAGTACACAATCAAATTAGCATGGGATAGAAAACAGTATATATACTATATATATATATATTATATATATAATAACAGTATTTTATATATATATATATATAATCTTGTCCCAAGGCCAAACTAATTTTCCTTCTATAATCAGAATAAAGTCTGAAGGGATATCGGTCACATTGGTATTTTGCGGCACATCACACTGGTCAGCTATATGGGTGATACTGTGTTATTGGAATGGATGAACAGGAAATGGAAAATCTATTGGAAGTCTTGGTAAGATACGTGCACTCAAAAAGATTGCCAACCTAAATAACAAACAGAGACTTTCTAAAAGAAAACGTATTTATTTGGGAATGAAACATTTCAATGGGAATATATGCATGCCATAGTAAATATGCGCATATTCAGGGAGGTAAAGGAAGACAAAGGTTTTTAAAGGAAAAAACTCAGGAGTACCACTTAATTATTTTGAAATAATTATCCTTGGTTACAAAGATCAATAACAAGAGTGACACCAGTCAAGGTTAGGGAGGCAGTTGCTGGGCAGATGTCCTGGCAGAAGTATTTTTTGTGTAAAGTTATCACGGTCTTTGTGTAAGGTTGTGGATTTTGTCATTTTTGCTGTCGTTTTTGTTGTTGTTATCAAGCATACAAGTGCGAGAATCCTCTCTTTATGGCCTTCCCTGGCCCTATCTGTCAGGATTTTCTTAACATTAGTGACTCCATTTTGCTTCTGACAACTTTCACAGGGTGGTAGATAAACCCTATGAAGGTACAGGTACCCATTATGTCATTAAACTTTCTGGGAGTCCAGGGCCTAGAGCATGCCAGGACAACCTTTCAAAGCACCCCCTCCCTCCCCAAGGCGAAGGAGAAAGCACGCTAGGCAGTACTGTTTGGGTTCTGAAGTCTACAAATTTGTAGAATATGAGATTTCTGTTTTTCTTCCTCTGTGTTTCAAAAATAGACTTTGCCCTTCAGCACCTAAAAAATAATGAAATAACATAATAATATTCATAATAGAGAATAGCATCTCATGCCAGGATTTCCAATATATCCTGCCTTTGTTGGTGGTCGGCAGTAGGAAGCGAATCCCTATTTTCCTCAGCCCAGTCATCCTCAGAGGACACTGGCAACGGGCCATTGTAACCACAGGGAAAATTAGACATATGACAAAGCTGGAGGCTAAAAATAGAATTCCTTTCCGATCAGCTTGTTTTATGCAATGCTTTTAATCTGGGGCTACCCTTCATATGATCACTCAGTCAGATGGACTAATCTAGTATCATCAACATCAAGGGAATTTCCAAGACATTTTACTATAGCAAATGAAATTCCATTTTTAAAAATAGGAAAACAATAGTGGTGTTCAGACGTTTTCCTGGATATTTTCTGGGGATCCTTCAGGGCTACTAATGTGTTTGTCTCTCAAGTATGCTTTAAGTTATCTTTGCTCGGTTCATAGACTCTTTTAAATGTCTGACTTATAACCACATCCTCAAAATATGTTCATAAATACATTTGCCCAGCTTTACCTACAGTTTCAGGTAAGTAGCAGATCTCCTGAAAAGCCCAGGGCTTTATAGACTCCCATGGGTAAGAAACGCTGCCTTGGACAATGTTTTTCCATGCCATGTATTGAATTGACATCTAAGCCAGCAACATTAATACAATGATCTAAAAAAGAGCCTTTAGGCACTGCAGCTATTAAGGTGTGAAAATTCTAGTTAGCAACAGGGACATCCTCCACTGGAGATGAAGCTCCACGTTTTTTGTTTGTTTGTTTGTTTTTTTACAGGGTCCAGACGCTTCATTTTTGTTTAATGAAATTAACAACATAACTGGAAAGGGGGAGTGGGTGGGAGGGGGTGAATAATGAGAAATTACTTTTAATGGGTACAATGTATATTACTCAGGTGATGGATACCCCAAAAGCCCTGATTTCACCATTATACAATCTATGCATGCAACAAAATTACACTTGTAACCCATACATTTATACAAATTTAAAAAAAGACACACTCACAAAAAAACTTCATATTTTACCCACCCTAGAAGTTGTGTAGTTAACTGATTAAAATTACATGGAATGTATTTTCTTTTTTCTATTTTAATGTTTATATTTTAGCTATACAATGTTCTTTATTATTTATTATTATACATTAAGTTTTAGGGTACATGTGCACAATGTGCAGGTTTGTTACATATGTATCCATGTGCCATGTTGGTGTGCTGCACCCATTACCTCGTCATTTAGCACTAGGTATATCTCCTAATGCTGTCCCTCCCCCCTCCCCCCACCCCAAAAACAGTCCCCAGAGTGTGATGTTCCCCTTCCTGTGTCCATGTGTCCTCAGTGTTCAATTCCCACCTATGAGTGAGAACATGCGGTGTTTGTTTCTTTGTCCTTGTGATAGTTTACTGAGGATGATGATTTCCAGTTTCATCCATGTCCCTACAAAGGACATGAACTCATCATTTTTTATGGCTGCATAGTATTCCATGGTGTAAATGTGCCACATTTTCTTAATCCAGTCTATTGTTGTTGGACATTTGGGTTGGTTCCAAGTCTTTGCTATTGTGAATAGTGCTGCAATAAACATACGTGTGCATGTGTCTTTATAGCAGCATGATTTATAGTCCTTTGGGTATATACCCAGTAATGGGATGGCTGGGTCAAATGGTCTGAGCTGCTGAGTAATTCTTGTTTGTTCAGAAATCGAAATCCATGTTCCTCTTTCATTAATTTTAATTTCAGTGGGTCAAATAAGTGATATTAAAAGTTTGAGCTGTTGCTTAAGCCTCTAGTTATTTATATCATTATAAGATCAAGTCATTATTTATTAATTGCTTTGGCTTGATAAACACACTTGATGTATATGCTTACTTATAAGTAAGTTCCTCCTGAAATCATGCTATGATGAAATTACTAATAATGACATTTAAAATAATAATGGCTTATAGGTAATGAGTACTTATACGCAAGCATTGTGCTTAATGCTTTGGAGGCATTGTCTCAATGAAGTTTTACAATAATTCTCCTGGGGGTATATTATTCACATTTTACAGATGAGAAAACAGAGGTGTAGGGAGGTAAAGTAACTTGGCCAAAAGTCTATATCTAGCAAAGTACAACGCTAGGATTTGACCACAGGTCTTTTCCACTCCTAAAGCTTTGTATTAAATAGCTATGATATAATGCCCCTTTTGTAGAAGAAGGAAAAAGATAAATTTAAGAAAATCTTATTTATTATTTTTTTCTTTATTCATACAAGGGGATTATTTCTTTATTCACACAAGAGGATTTTCTTCATGAAAACTTAAATGTTGATGTTATTGAACTATAACATAGATAATCAAATATAATGTACAATACTGCACATAATCATATATATCCCTTTTAAATGTTTAGTTCAAGTTGACAAATGTATACATCTGTATAACCACCTTCTAAATCAAGGTGCAGAACATTTTTGTCACTGCAAATTGTTTCTTTATGCCTGTTTGCAGTCTCCACCTTTAGCAATCAGAAGTTTAATTTACACAACTTTAGTTTAGTTTTGCCTATTCTAAGGTTACATAATAGAATCATATAATATGTACTCTTTTGCCTCTTCTTTTGCTCAGCATATTTCTAAAATTCATTCCTGTACAAGATACATGCACATAACAGTAGCTTGTTCCTTTTTTCCTGCTGACTACTATTCCATGTCATGAATATCCACAATTTGCCATCTATTCCCTTGAGGTAGAACATTTAGACTGTTTGCAGACTTTTGACTATTATGTTTAAATCTGCTATAAACATTGAATTACAATTCTCTATGTAGACATAGGTTTCTATTTCTCTAGGATTAAAATTACCAAGTCATATGGTAAATGTATAGATGTACATCTTTACAGGAACTTGTCAAACTGCTTTCCAAAGTGATTTTACCATTTTTCCCACTAGCAATATAGCAGAGTTTGGGTGGCTCCATACCCTCGCCAACACTCAGGACTCTCAGTTTAGCCATTATATATGTGTGAAGTATCACTGTTGGTTTAATTTGTGTTTTCCTGATAGCTAATGATATTGAACATGTGCTTATTGGCTATTCCTTTGTCTTCTTTTGTGAAATATCTGTTCAAATCTTTGACCTATATTTTAATGAGCCATTTGTAATATTTGACAATATATATATAAATATATGCATTCTGGATACGAATCTTCTAAAGATTATCTAGTCTCTGTATTCCACCTCTTTGTTGATATATTGAAAATTATTCTAGTTTCTAAATTGCCATTTATTTTCTTCACAGTGTCTTTTCAAGAGCAGAAATTCTAAGTTTTGATGAAGTCTAATTGATATGTATTGTTTTCCTTTCATTGTTCATTCATTTTATGCCCTAGCTAAGAAATCTTTGTTCATTCTGAGTCTGCAGATTTTTCTATATGTTTGGTCCTTGAATTTTTTAATACTATTCTACATGCTTTATATTATTACTTTATGTAGAGTTGGGTATAGGCTTAATTTAGTCCTCCTCTGAAACATAGTCTTTCATAGATTTCCACTGAATGCCCTAGTGATCAACAAGTTTTCTTTACACTGATTGGTTAGAACAAATATAACTCCTACTTGTTAAGCTCCAGAAATAATTGTTCTTTTCCAACTGCTTGTTTTTTATCCAATCTTAGAGTCTCGCCCTATGCACGTGCAGGTTAGAGTTCAGCCAAAGGCTTAAGAAGACTCTTATGAAGATTTCTGGAGGTATTTTCCTAAATAGTTTTTTCAGGTACATAGCTCCACAAATTCTAGCTGCTTTTGCTTTCCTGAGTTCTGAGATCTCTCTCTCTCTCTCTCTCTCTCTCTCTCCCTGCCTCCCCTCCCTCCCTCTCCTTTTCCCTCCCTGCCTTCTCATAATTTCTCTCCAGCTTATGGAGAATGTCATGCCCTTTCTGGGTATCTGAGCTATGTGCTGGTTTTCAGTAAAGTCTTCAAGATAGAAAGCCAGGATGATCAGAGAAATCATTTCATTTGTTTCTCTTCTCTTGAATACCACAATCCTTCCCAGCCAGTTGGCAAATGTTTGAAAGCCATTTTACAAATACATTTTTTTCTACTTTCTAGTTTTCTATGATGGGAAGATCAATCGGGTGCCAGTTATTCCTTCATGGTGAAAACAGAAATGTAACATACAGCTTTAAAATGGACTTCTTTTGTTATTTTGGTTTATTTTAATATATTTTTCTTTCTTTTTTTAGGCAAATTTGAAGTGAAAGAAAGAATTTGTCTTAATTAAAATATTTAAAATAGAAAGCATATGTATATAGAGAGAGTGTGTGTGTGTGCGTGTGTGCGTGTGTGTGTGTGTGTGTGTGTGTGTGTGAGAGAGAGAGAGAGAGACAGGGTGTTGCCTAGGCTGGAGTGTAGTGGCACGATCTTGGCTTACTGCTGCCTCGACTTCCCAGGCTAAAGAGATCCTCCCACCTCAGCCTCTTGCGTAGTTGGGACTACAGGTGTGCACCACCATGCCTGGCTGTTTTTTTATTTCTTTTGTAAACACGAGGTTTCACCATGTTACCTGGGCTGGTCTCAAACTCCTGGGCTCAAGGAATCTGCCTGCCTCAGGCTCCCAAAGTGCTGGGATTACAGGCATGCGCCACTGTGCCCAGCTGAAAGCATTTTAAATATGGATTAACTGCTTAGTAGCTGATCCTGTCTTCTAGCTAATAACATTTTAATTTTTTTATAATAGCATAAAAATAAAAGCTTTTTATACCCTTCATATTATTATTTTTTATTGAGGATATAGCATCCTAGAGTATAGGTGATTTAGCAGAGGTTATGAAATTACATTTAATTCCACAAAGGTGTTCATATCTAACAGTCATTGTGTATTTCCTAACTGCTTTATTTTTTCTCATTGTATTTTCCCAACAACTCTATAAGGTAGACTCTATAACTTGCCCCATTTTATAGATGAGGAAACAGGCTTAGTGAAATTTTTGAAATGCTCCAGTTCATACCACTAGAAAGGGCAAAGCCTGGAGTTTTACATATCTAGTCTGATCCCAGAGCCCGATTTCTTAACCATTATAATAACTTGTTTTCTTATTGAATGACCCCTATGCACCTGGACCTAGGTAAAGAGAAATAAAATTTTATTTGTTTTCTATCATTAATGAGCTAACAAATTGGAGACGGGGAGACAGATGTGTGAACAAAGTACCATAAACATGAGAAGTGCTGAAGTAGAGTATGTGTGTGAATGAGGCTAACACAGTGTGGGAAGTGAGCAATCTTTTGGAGAAGAGGAGTAGGATGTACAAAGATATCAAAATGAGCGAGAAATAAAATGAAGCATGAGGTGGCTGGGGGGTTGAAAGGTAAACTACTGAATATCTCTGCCAATGGAAAACCTCTAGGAAGCCTTGTTATAAATGAATAGGACAGGGTTTCAGCTGTTAAAAGCATCCCATCTACTAAGGAAGAGACGAAGTACACAAGTAGGCACACAAAAAATATTTTTTACCACTGGGAAAATAAACTGGTGTGAGAGTCTAGGAGAACAAATATTCATCCAGTTTAGGGAATTGCATAAAAATCTCTCGGGGAAGTTGCCCCAAAATTGGGCACAGAAGCAGCATCTGGCCCATTACACACAGAAACACTGGGACCCCTAGTTTCCCTTTGAACTCCATGAACTGTTTTGTATTGTGATCTATGGAAAATAAAGTGCTTGCATTTATCATATTTGGTTTGAGGGGATCTGACATTTTGCCTTGTGAAATGTCCAAAGCTGAATGTGTTATGTTTCCTAAACTCTTTGCAAAGTGATCGGTGTTATGTAAGTTGAGAATTTTGAATCGCTTACAGCAACTTGAAAATTGTTCCTCATATTTGTTAAAAGAGCCCGTTCCTAGACATCATGTTTATTTCTCCAGTAGTGTCACTAGTTTTTTTTAAAATTAAGAACTTAAAAGCCTTCAGCCACGTTTTTGTAGACATTACACAATGTGTTTCTCAAGCATAAGCAAAATAATGACACAGGGAACTCATTTAGCTTAGTGGGGAAAAACAGCAGCTCAATTTAAAAGTTAGTTAACAAATATTATGATTTGTTATTTAACAGTTGGCTTCATTTGGTATTTGAATATTTTCTCAAATGCAAGTGTGTGGGGGGTATTAAGATTTATTTGTGTAATATGCAAACAGCTTTGGTTGAAGTGTGACTGGCATATTTAACCAAATAAAAAATGAGAAGACCATACATCCTGGAGATTGATATTTTGGGAAATATTTACAAACATACAAAAAATAGTGTTGATTTTCCAGAATTTTCTGAATATTTCTGCATGTAATTTTTTAAAATGAAGAACATTCAGAATAATTACTCAGATATTCTTTTTCTTGTGATTCAGCATGAGCCATATCATTGTTGTAATATTTCAGTATACTGTGTAACGCTGTTGAGGCTGAAATCTCACTGGGCCAGTGTTAACCTCTCTCTCCTCCCATTGTATTTTGGTCAGCTAATTTGTCTGTGGACATATTTTTTCCATGCATCTCATTTGTACCTTTCTCCTATCAAGTGTATGGGCTTTCAGATTCTTATCTTTTAGAAGGATGAGCTGCTCAATCCGTGGTCTATGATAGAAGGAAGGTAGGGTGAGTTCGTGAGGTGAATTCAACACCTTCAGATTTCAGAATAAATTTTTATGCATCTGCAGAATTTAAGATTAGTAGAGCTTCTGGAAATAATGAAGGTACTCAGATATACTGAGATTGTTGTTAAATTCATCACTTTATAAGCATTTCCATCCATGTGCATTTGTATATCTTTGTTAGAGATATCTTTAATTCTCTATTTTGTGATTATGTGTAAAGACATTTAGTGATACATCTTATGGCACAGCAAATAATGAATGGGATAGGCTAATTTCTTTTTTTAATTTAATTTAATTTTATTATTATACTTTAGGTTTTAGGGTACATGTGCACAATGTGCAGGTTTGTTACATATGTATCCATGTGCCATGTTGGTTTGCTGCACCCATTAACTCATCATTTAGCATTAGGTATATCTCCTAATGCTGTCCCTCCCCCCTCCCCCCACCCCACAACAGTCCCTGGAGTGTGATGTTCCCCTTCCTGTGAGCATGATTTCTCATTGTTCAATTCCCACCTATGAGTGAGAACATGCGGTGTTTGGTTTTTAGTCCTTGCAATAGTTTACTGAGAATGATGTTTTCCAGTTTCATCCATGTCCCTAAAAAGGACATGAACTTATCATTTTTTATGGCTGCATAGTATTCCATGGTGTATATGTGCCACATTTTCTTAATCCAGTCTATCGTTGTTGGACATTTGGGTTGGTTCCAAGTCTTTGCTATTGTGAATAGTGCCGCAATAAACATATGTGCATGTGTCTTTATAGCAGCATGATTTATAGTCCTTTGGGTATATACCCAGTAATGGGATGGCTGGGTCAAATGGTATTTCTAGTTCTAGATCCCTGAGGAATCACCACACTGACTTCCACAATGGTTGAACTAGTTTACAGTCCCACCAACAGTGTAAAGGTGTTCCTATTTCTCCACATCCTCTCCAGCACCGTTGTTTCCTGACTTTTTAATGATGGCCATTCTAACTGTTGTGAGATGGTATCTCATTGTGGTTTTGATTTGCATTTCTCTGATGGCCAGTGATGATGAGCATTTTTTCATGTGTTTTTTGGCTGCATAAATGTCTTCTTTTGAGAAGTGTCTGTTCATGTCCTTCGCCCACTTTTTGATGGGGTTGTTTGTTTTTTTCTTGTAAATTTGTTTGAGTTCATTGTACATTCTGGATATTAGCCCTTTCTCAGATGAGTAGGTTGTGAAAATTTTCTCCCATTCTGTACGTTGCCTGTTCACTCTGATGGTAGTTTCTTTTGCTGTGCAGAAGCTCTTTAGTTTAATTAGATCCCATTTGTCAATTTTGGCTTTTGTTGCCATTGCTTTTGGTGTTTTAGGCATGAAGTCCTTGCCCACGCCTATGTCCTGAATGGTATTGCCTAGGTTTTCTTCTAGGGTTTTTATGGTTTTAGGTCTAACATGTAAGTCTTTAATCCATCTTGAATTAATTTTTGTATAAGGTGTAAGGAAGGGATCCAGTTTCAGCTTTCTACATATGGCTAGCCAGTTTTCCCAGCACCATTTATTAAATAGGGAATCCTTTCCCCATTGCTTGTTTTTGTCAGGTTTGTCAAAGATCAGATAGTTATAGATATGCGGCATTATTTCTGAGGGCTCTGTTCTGTTCCATTGATCTATGTCTCTGTTGTGGTACCAGTACTATGCTGTTTTGGTTACTGTAGCCTTGTAGTATAGTTTGAAGTCAGGTAGCATGATGCCTCCAGCTTTGTTCTTTTGGCTTAGGATTGACTTGGCGATGTGGGCTCTTTTTTGGTTCCATATGAACTTTAAAGTAGTTTTTTCCAATTCTGTGAAGAAAGTCATTGGTAGCTTGATGGGGATGGCATTGAATCTATAAATTGCCTTGGGCAGTATGGCCATTTTCACAATATTAATTCTTCCAACCCATGAGCATGGAATGTTCTTCCATTTGTTTGTATCCTCTTTTATTTCATTGAGCAGTGGTTTTTAGTTCTCCTTGAAGAGGTCCTTCACATCCCTTGTAAGTTGGATTCCTAGGTATTTTATTCTCTTTGGAGCAATTGTGAATGGGAGTTCACTCATGATTTGGCTCTCTGTCTGTGATTGGTGTACAAGAATGCTTGTGATTTTTGTACATTGATTTTGTATCCTGAGACTTTGCTGAAGTTGCTAATCAGCTTAAGGAGATTTGGGGCTGAGACAATGGGGTTTTCTAGATATAGAATCATGTCATCTGCAAACAGGGACAATTTGACTTCCTCTTTTCCTAATTGAATACCCTTTATTTCCTTCTCCTGCGTGATTGTCCTGGCCAGAACTTCCAGCACTATGTTGAATAGGAGTGGTGAGAGAGGGCATCCCTGTCTTGTGCCAGTTTTCAAAGGGAATGCTTCCAGTTTTTGCCCATTTAGAGACATTACCTTTACTCTTTGGGAATCACCGTGAACCCAGGGTTCCATTAGTGTCTTAGGAGGTAGAGTCACAGCTTTCTTGAGAGGAGGTCAATTGCAGTTGAAGACAAATGATTAGAGCTGTTCTCTCTGAAGTAAACAGAAAACACTGATGTTGATATTATCCAAGAATTGAAAAGAAAACTTGGAAAAGACTGAAGGAGTATGTCTTCATGGCCCTTCAGGGAAGAAAGTATCCTGACTAACTGGTAGAACCTCTGGTTGCGTGAGCGGGGCTATTTCTGTAGATTTCTTCCCGGTTCTTACTCACCAGGCAGCTTGATTTTCATTTCATTTCTGGAGTAAATTTCTCTACTAAGAAGAGAATGTGTTGAATAGCCAACATGAATATCAGTCTGTTTGGCAGTCAGAGCCTCATAAATTACGCTCTTGGTTCTTTGACACAAGTCAGTCTCATGTGAGTTTGAGTTGCATAAGCTGGTTTTTTTCTTTTTCTGTTGCTGTTGTCGTGCCTAGTTACCACTGACAAAGCCGATCATTAAATATCATCTTAATACACATATAACCCCGAAGACAAAACTCTGGAGTAAAGAAGAATAACAAACATTTTTGCTGAATCCCTATGCATCCACCCTACCCCGATTATAAAAGCAACATGTGTTTTTATACACAATTACAAAAGCCATTGAATAAACAATTGTAACTTATTGTATAAACCATTGTACACATTGCAAAACATTGTACACAGATTTGTATGTCTTTCTGTCTGCTCTTTTTAAAAGCATAAGTTACATGGTTAAAATTATAGGAATATAGCTTACAATTATTGAATGTTTATGATATACTAGATACTCTTTAAGTACTTTATGTGCGTTAAATCATTTTAATCCCCTGAACAATACATGAGGTTGGTAGCATTATTATCCCATTTTGCAGGTGGGTATGTTTAGGCATAGAGATTTTAAAATAACCTGCCTAGTGTGACAAAGTAAGTAGTGAAGCCCTGATTTAAACTGAGATAGTCTAACTTTATAGTACAAGTTCTTAACCATCATTTTGCTATTTTATTTTATCTATAGTCTGTGTCCTGCTATTTTCAATTCACACAAGTCAATACACTCTCTACATAATTCTAAAGCTTTGAAAGCCTTCTTGACCATCAACCAATCTCCCATGACTACATGACCCTCAACTTGATTTTGCCCTGAGAAGACTCAAATTTGAATTTTCTCTGCTAAGTAATAAAATACTTTCCTCCCTTTGGTAGCAAAGCTGGGTTCTTTAAGAATCACATGTAGAATCAGATAACAAGACCTAAATGCTATTTTATATCTCCTTAATAATCCTAAATATAATATGTATTATGTTAGGTATTTGAAATTTTACTTGAGAAATAAAATCACAAACATTATCTAACATTATTGCCTTGATTGAGGATTAGCTCAGATTGTCCCAAGGCAAAAATGACAAATGAAAGGGATCTAAAGAAAAGATCACAATACTGTGACTTGTTCTTCTTCAAAAAGTGCTATTCAGAATACGAACTAATTGGCTATATACAAAGTGCAAATAGTTCTGCTTGCTAATATATTTCTGCCTACTGCAATTTTGGTCACTTCTTTAGTTCAGTTCCCTGTCCAAAAGTGGTGGTCAAATGAATTTTGGGGTGGGGGCTTGGCTTTCTCTTTCAAGTGGCGATCCTAGGAGGTTTACCTTTGTCTGTGACTTTTATATCCTTTTTCTCAAAGGCTATACTTCTTTGGGTACAAAAATTGAAAATAAATTAAACAAGAATGCAAAGTTTTTGACCAAGTTTATGAATCTGGAAATATGATGCTTTATAAAAAGTACTAACTTTTTATTTGTTTTCTTTGTTTTTGTTTATGTGTTTGCTTTAACTTTTTTTTTTATTACTGCCTATTTAATGAACACTTAGAAGGAAAGCAAGGATCTTTAGGGGCTGCTAAGGGTTTACTAACATCAAATCTTTTGAAACTTGACACTTTTTGCTCTTCCTCCTTTTTTCTTCCCTCCTGCCCTCCTTCTCCTTCCTTCCTTTCCTTCCTTCCTTCCTTCCTTCCTTCCTTCCTTCCTTCCTTCCTTCCTTCCTTCCTTTCTTCCTTCCTTCCTTTCCTCCTTCCTTCCCATTTTCTTTTCTTTCAAGTAATACTATATTGATAGATTGAACAAATGCTTTAAATCTTATTTGTACAAATATTTTAGTAAAGATCCTCATGGATATCTCTGTAGGCCAGGTAAAGTAATGTGCATGAAATAATTATATAGTGGGAAAAAACATGACCGTCTACATTGCCTCATTCCAAGAAAAAAAGTGGGGAAGAGAATCAGCCCAAAATAAGTTTTCTTAATGAACCACTTTCAGCTTTTTTTAGTGGGGTGGGGGGTGAGAAGACAGTCTCAATATCCTTAATAGCATTACAAACGGCTATTAACTTACACAGTATCAGAAGATTAGTAGCATAGTAATAATTTATAATAATTTAGTAATAATCTTGGAGGTTTTAGATAGCTATAAGGAACTTATGAATAGTATTATCGTATGGTAAATTTAAAAATAGCTAACACTAAACAGCTTGGATGGAAGTTTACTGTCTAGAAGAAGGCAGATAACAGAATCTTTGTACCCCCTATCAGAAAGATCACATCTTTAATTTTGTTCAATTCTAATGCTGCATTTGTAGAAATACATTGACTTTAAATTGAAGCACATTCAGAAAAGTGCTAGCAGGTGGTGATGACTGAATATTATTTATAATTTAAAAAATAGAGACAGATGATGGACAGTTGAAAATTCAAAGGCTGAGGAATCTAATCATAAACACTTAAAGCAATCTATGGAAAAATAATTAGATTCATCAATGCTAGGATTAATAACTAGAAGATATGAGGAGTCGTGTTTTGTCTTAATGGAAGGAAAAACTAAGAAATGAAGCATTCCCCCAAATAGAGTTTCTCACACACACACAAAAATCTGTAGTGTTTGTGTTCAAGAAGAAGCTGGATCACTATCTGTCAGAAACATTTTTAAATAATCCTTAAGGAGAAAATGTTGAACTAGAGAGTCTCTGAAGTTGCCTCCAACACAAAACGTTCCTTTCTTTCTTTTTTCTTTTTTTTTTTTTTGAGATGGAATTTGACTCTGTCACCCAGGCTGGAGTGCAATGGCACATTCTCAGCTCACTGTAACCTCTGCCTCCCAGGTTCAAGCAATTCTCCTGCCTCAGCCTCCCGAGTAGCTGGGATTACAGGTGCACACCACCATGCCTGACTAATTTTTGTATTTTTAGTGGAGATGGGGTTTCACTGTGTTGGCCAGGCTGGTCTTAAACTCCTGACCTCAAGTGATCCACCCACCTTGGCCTCCCAAAGTGCTGGAATTACAGACATGAGCCACTGCACCCGGCCAAAATGTTCTTAATTCCATGAATCATAGATCTGTTAAAATGTATGGTTCTTTTATTTTTCAAGTAAATTATTATATTGTATAATCTACCAATTGGACCAGCCTGACAGTAAATTAAACAAGAACTGTATTGAAGAAGACACAAATAAATGAAAAGATATCCCATGTTCATGGATTGGAAGAATTAATATTGTTAAAATGTTCATGCTATCCAAAGTTATCTTTAATGTTAAAATGTCCATACTGCCCAAAGCAATCTACAGATTCAATGCAATCCCTATCAAAATACCAGTGACATTCTTCACAGAAATAGAAAAAAAAAAAACCTACAATTCATATGCAACAACAAAAGACCCTAAATAGCCAAAGCAATCTTGAGCAAAAAGAGCAAAGCTGGAGGCATCATACCACCTGAGTTCAAAATATACTACAAAGCTATAATAATCAAAACAGTCTGATACTGACATAAAAAACACACATAGACCAATGAAACAGAATATAGAGCCCTAAAATAAATGTACACATTTATGCTCAATTGATTTTTGACAAAGGTGGCAAGAACACACAATGAGGAAACACCAGTCTCTTCAATAAGCAGTGCTGGAAAAACTGTATATCCTCATGCAGAATAATGAAATTGATCCCTAACATCATAAATCTCACTACTAAACATATATCCAAAGAAAATGAAATTCATGTTTTGAGGAGATATCAGCACGCCCATGTTCATTGCAGCATTATTTATAATAGCCAAGATATGGAATCAGCCTAAGTGTACATCAGTGGATGAAGGGATAAAGAAAATGCAGCATATACACACAATCAAATAGTGTGAAGTTCTATAAAAGAAGGAAATTCTGTCATTTGTGACTATATTGGTAAAACTGGAGGATGTTGTATTAAGTGAAATAAGCGAGGCACAGAAAGACAAACACCACATGATTTCATTTATATTTGGAATCTAAAAGTGTTAAACTCATAGAATTAGAGAAGAGAATGGTGGTTATCAGTGGTTGGGGTTGGGGGTTGGAAAGATGTTGGCCAAAGGATACAAAATTTCAGTTAGACAGAAGGAATAAGTTCAAGAAATCTATAGTACAATGTGGGGGCTATAGTTAATAATATTGTATTGTATTTTGAAAATGGCTGAGAGTAGATTTTTAATGTTCTCACTACAAAAAATATGTGAGATGATACATATATTAGCTTGGTTGAGCCATTCAACAATGTATGCGTATTTCAGAACATCATGTTGTACCCAATAAATATATACAATTTTTTCAATTAGAAAATTTAAATTATACTTCAAAGAAATATAGATGGTGTATTCTTGCCAGAACAAGTAACTTTTAAGAAAATTTAGCCTTCATTTTCTGATGTGCAAGATCTAAATGACTAGGTTTCTTTGAATGATATTGATTGGTTCAAATATAATATTAAATATTATTTTTATTTCCATTTTGATTTCAGTTATATTTTTTAACCCAGAGTGCTCAGTTTGTAAGTTCTGCATTCCTCCTGATGCCTACTTATTAACAGACACTGTTAACTGCATTACATCCGTTTTTCTATTAAATGTTTTTTCAATTGTGTCTGTGTGTTTGCAAACATCTAGATTAAAAAAATAGGTGTTTCTAAGTGTCTCAAAATGTTAAATAAGGTGACTTTTAAGTTTTTCATTCTGATGTTACGGCTCTTGGAACAAAGCTCAAAAGCTATATTTAGGTAAGGTGTGAGTATACATACACACGATTTAACAGTAACATTTATTTGAATTAATTAGTAGTCATTTACGGCAGCTATTAACTTTCTATGTGACTAGTAGAAAAGTAAGATTTGAATTTTTATCAATGTAGTTTATTATTATAGACAAAATTATTCACATTTCATATAAGCACTAGGATTTCTACTATATACAATATTTGTATTCCTGAAAAATTAAAAAAAACTTCTTTGTGCAAAATTATATGGTAAAAATAACAAGACTCTTGGGGGAAATAGAGCTGGGGAGACCACACACAACTTATGCAGTTTTATAACCAGAACACTCACAAAAATGAATATTGGTACCTTGGACACTGGCAGGCAGCAGCTCAGCATGCCTGGAGCTGCTTCACAGGTTATTAAAAACGCACAGAGTAAGTAAAATGGAAACACTTAGAGGCAGTGAGGCAACGCACATGGAAGAGGAGCTCTGGTGAGAACAGGAGGAAATGCAACTGCCAAGGTCAGTGTGTGTGTTTTTCTGGAAGGAGGCCCTGAATGAAGGGTTCATTTTTAATTTTTTTAAAAATAGAGCTTTCTGTTGAAGCAGGCCAAGGAGGGTGGATCATGAGGTCAGGAGATAGAGACCATCCTGGCTAACATGGTGAAACCCCGTCTCTACTAAAAATACAAAAAATTAGCCGGGCATCATGGTGGTGGGCGCCTGTAGTCCCAGCTACTCGGGAGGCTGAGGCAGGAGAATGGCGTGAACCTGGGAGGCGGAGCTTGCAGTGAGCCGAGATTGCGCCACTGCACTCCAGCCTGGGTGACAGAGCGAGACTCCGTCTTAATAATAATAATAATAATAATAATAATAATAATAGAGCTTTCTGAAAGTGCTTCTACTTCTTCTATAGATGAGCTGAGGGATTTTTTTTCTTTCTGCTAAAGTTTATGATTCTCGTTTCCCTATTTCTTTCTCCTATTGCCTAGCAAAACTACATCTGAATCAGCACAACCTCCACATGAGTGAGCTAACTGATGTTACAGAAACTTGTGTTTTGGCACAGTGTTTCTGAAGCTTTTGCACATTCAAGAATTGCCTGAACAGATTTCCAAGTCCTATTTCTGACAAACTTCCAGAGGAGACAGATGCCACTGGTGGCACAGGTCACCTTTTAAGTGGCGAGGCTGTTACAGTGCAGATGTGTAATAGTCTGTCTTCCTTCACCGGTGAATTTCAACATTGATGGTAATTGTATTGAACACTGGATCCACACTTTCAGAAAATGAAGTGAGAACGTCTCACCAATACATTTTTGGTGAAGTTTTTACTGCTTCCATATGATTCAGCCTTTCAGGCAGTTCAGAAGAGTGACAGACACTGATTCACAATGATGCAGAATTATAAACATTACTTCAATAGGGTTATCCTTTGTAAATTTAATTAATTATTAGGGATATGAGAAAACAACAATTTGAAATAATAGGCATATGTACTCGGATATTCCTACTACCTACTACCAAATCAAACATTTTCTACATCGACACCAAAGCTTTCAGGGAAACGTACTTGGTTTTAGAAAGCCCAACTTAGTTTGGGTGCCAAATATGTTTGCTTGCCTGGTTTTATTTCCCTAGAATTGTGAAAGAATTATTTCTGATAGGAAAAAATTTCATTATAGTTTTCAGAGACAGACTTTAAATAAAGAAGAAGCTCGTACTCTGTTTTTGTTACATACATTTTATCTTACAAAAAGTGCTGCATGTACCAGATGATTTTTGTGTGTCTGGGTTTCCATTGTCTAGTTTGGAAATGAAGAGGTTGGGTGGATGATTACTCAAATCTATTTCAATTACAATATCTATGGGTCTGAAACCTGTAAGATGGCTTAGCGTGTATCATTCAACAACACAGGCCAATGGTTTTTATTTCTCAAACAATTTTCTGGGTAATTTAAATGAATAACTTTTTTCATCTTCTCAGGCTCTCTCTCTTTTCCACGCACTAGCAGTGCTACTGAAGAAAGGGATGTTGTTAATGGTTATGAAGGTTTTTTTTAAGAGTAAATAATAAAGATTTGCAATACTCAGTGCATTACCCTTAAGAAATGTAATACCTAATTAAAAAGGCAAGAAATATAGATGATTTAAGGTTAATACACAACAGCAGAGGGCTATGTTTCAAACTGAGTAGTAGAGACAAATAGCAAATAGAAGAGTGGCCTCTGGAGTACAATAAGCACCTCTTCAATACAAAACACATTCATTCATTCATCCAATAGTTGTTTATAGATTTACTATTTGGTGGCAGGCACTCTGCTAGATATTAAAATACAGTGTTGAGGGGATGGCAGTGAGCCTATGGAAGAGACAGAGAGTGTGTGACTACATGGGTAGGAAGAAAACCAAGAGTGTTTGATGTAGCAGTGAAGGGAAGACAGCTATTAGAAAAGGAAGGAAACGTTAACAATGTCAAAATGCTCATCAGAGATCAAGTAAGATAAAAACTGATAAATATGCATTAGGTTTTGTGACATGGATGTTACCAGCAAACTTACCAGAAGTTGTTTCCATAAAGTGATAAGAATTGGAGCCAGACAGGAATTTGCTTCAGAGGAGTGTTAGTGGAAGAAATGGTGTCGGTGATTATACATATCTCTTTTGAGTAAGCTGGCCATAAATGACGGAAGAAAAAGAACTGTAGTTCAAAGGAGATGTGTAGTTATAGGCATTGAGCATGACTTCTTTCTATAGGAAGAATCCAGCTGAGATGAAGATCTTGATTACATAAGAGAAAAAGATAATAGATGGTCTAGTATAGTGCTTTGAAACTTTCTTATGCATGTGAATCAGCTGAGGATCTTGTTTAAAATTTCGATCCTGATTTAGTAGATCTGAGATAAGACCCAAGATTCTTCATTTCTGTTGAGTTCCTAGGTGATACCGATGTTGTTGGTCTTTAGGTCACATGTCCAGTACCAAGAGTGTAGTAGAATTGCTGAGCAAGGTTATGGGTCCACTTAAATTGGGCAACCATATATTTTTAATGGATTATATTTGCCCTATCATGTAGTATTTTTCCTAGCATCTCTTGGTTGCTTGGCAGTAGGCAAAAATAAAACAGAAAGTAGGAGTTGAAGCTGTATATAGAAGGAACTGAATAAAGGGATGGATGGATTTGGAAATGCAGGTGGTCCAGGGTACTGGAGGTCCTGATGAAGTTGAAAAGCTGTCATAGTGGAAGTGACTGAAAAGCAAGTTGGGAGAAAAGGAACTCATGAATGAGGATTTTGAAAGTGAAAGAATTTGAGATGATGACAAGATCCAAGATGCAGCCCTGAAAGGATATGTCTGAAATAGCAGGGAATGGCAAGAGCCTTATTGTCATTTAACACCCAAGAAGGAAGAGGGCTCATGAGGATGGGTCAATTCCAGGGCACTCATGGTCAAATGCTGGGTGGTGGCAATTATAATGAGAAAAGAGGTTTAAGCTCTAAGGTCATGTGGGTACTGACCTTTTGATCTCTTTGGAGTTTCTCTTAGAATTAACTTGTTTATGTAACAAGTATTTATTGAGCACCTACTATAAGCTAGGCACTTGTCTTAGTCTGTTCTATGTTGCTATAAGAGAATACCCGAGGCTACGTAATCTATAAAGAAAGGAGGTTTATTTAGCTTTTGAAACCGCAGGCTGCAATAGTTCAAGAGCATAGCACCACATCTGGCCAGCTTCCGGGGAAGGGCACATGTTGGGTCAAAACATGATGTGAAAGCAGGAAAGTGAGCAGGTGTGCAAAGAGATCACTGATAGAGGAAGCAAAAGTTCTGGAAGCTGAACTCACTTTTATAACAACTCTGTCTCCACTAAGTAATCCAGATGCATGAGAGTGAGAACTCACTTGCTCCCATAGGAGGATATTAATTTATTCGTGAGTGATCCACCCTCATGACCCAAACACCTCCAATTAGGCCCTACCTCCCAACACCTCCACACTGGGGATCAAATTTCAACATGAATTTTAGAGGGGAAAAACTCAAACCATAGCAACACTGTTCTAGATACTGTAGGTACCCTACTGAACAAAACAAACAGTGTTTGCACTCTGGTGGATTCATGCCTCCAAAGTCCTGATTTCTGTGTGGATGATGTTTTAAAAAGAGGCCGGGTGTGGTGGCTCACGCTTGTAATCCCAGCATTTTGGGAGGCCGAGGCGGGTGGATCACAAGGTCAAGACTTTGAGACCAGCCTGACCAACATGGTGAAACTCCGTCTCTACTGAAAATACAAAAAATTAGCCGGGTGTTGTGGCAGGCGCCTATAATCCCAGCTACTCAGGAGGATGAGGCAGGAGAATTGCTTGAACCCAGGAGGCGGAGGTTGCAGTGAGTCGAGATCGCATCACTGCATTCCAGCCGGGGCGACAGAGCGAGACTCCGCCTCAAAAAAAAAAAAAAAGAATCACAAACTTGCTATCCCCAGTGCTCCTCACCAAATTGAAACAATATACCAGGGATGAGAAGATAACTTTCATCATCGAATTTTTCTTGTTATGAAACTTTGAGTTTAACTTTATTCACCACTGGAGCAAAGAAAATTAGTTCGTGGGAAAAACAGCAAAGAAAGTCATTGACCAGCTTTGAAGAAGGCTTCTTTGGTTGATGCAGTCTAAAACCAAATGAACCCTTTTATCTGATATTACTGAGAGTTACCTGAAGATGTGGGATGCAGACTTGTATACAGTGTTAGGCTTGAAAATAACAAAAGGTAGCAAATCAAGATCAGAGATTACATGATTTTTGAGAACGTAGGACTAAGAGCATTGCCTACCAATGGATGGGTAACATAAAAGAAGAAAAGTTAACAATTGTATCACTATTGACTTTGTCTACCTGTTATTAAGCTTTTCTGACTCTAAGTGAATATCATAAGACAAACTAATAATATAAATGAATTCATCATAAATATTTTGACTTAATTTTCAGCAGTATATGCTGCATAGAAAAATCACGTATATGGCATCTTATAACCTGGGTTTTCTCCCTTATTGTACCATTGCTCAATTATGTTCCTTATTGTTTCTACCTGTAGAATGGTTTCTATTCTGGCTTTGTTTGCATTTCCCTAAAATCTCCCCCTGACATGTTATTAGTAAAAGCTGTTCACCTCACTGGACAGGGCCACAGATCAGTTACATAAAACAAAGGAAAAATTTCTCTTTTCTTTTGATAAATGCGTATTAGGTTTTGGCATTAAGTCTGAGCCCCAAAACGTAATGAAAAGCCCAGCCATTTCGTTTGAGTTTTGATGAATAGAAGACATGCTCTTTACCTTTGAAATCTGACTACAGAATCATACTACACTCCAAAACATTCATATTCCTCCAAAATTTCTTGGAACTTTTTGCACAAAGCCTCCTCCTTTCTTTCCTGGATTGTTTCTGAGACTTTGATCCTTTGCTATTTGGATTGTCCTTATCAGTGAGAGCATTGGTACTAACGTGAATGGTGAAAATGAGATCAGCACCATACAGGTAGAATTGAAATGTTATGATAAATTATGAGATAGAGGAAGCCAGTTTAGGAAAACAGATTTTCCAAGCTTATAACTCACTGCAGCCTTATGAGATAATAAATTTAGGAGTGTTCCTCAACCTTCTTTTAAATTTGTGTAAGCTGATGATAAACCACAATATTTCTGTTGCAAGGGAAAAGGACCACAAAGCATCTTTGGCCACCAAAGAGCTCAGCTCTTACAAAATATTTTGATGAGCTAAGTGTAAATGAATCAGAAGACATACGGGTTGAATTTCCACCATTATACTCATGGGAAGATAGGAGGTCCTTTTGTCTTTTTCTTTTTCTTTTTAAATGAGAACAAGAATGCAGTTGACAAACATGGTTTAGGTTTTCTGAATCAAATATTTTGAAACCAGTTCAAGAGATTTTTTTGAATCTGAATGAACAAAAGGTTGTTTGACCATTCCTCATTTTATCATTTGTTTTGGTTTTCTTGGCCTTTATTTGTCCAGGTGCCCAAAGGAGAGAGAGAATACACTTGAACATTCCGACTTTAAAGGTAAGCATCTATTAATGGAAAAACCTCCATTACTTTTGCACCAACCTAATATTTTTGGAACTTTCTTTAAAAAATTCAGCTGTTGCAGAGGTAGCTATATATTTATCTCAAGAGGGAAGTGTTTTCACTGAAAATACCATCAGCATTTCCATTTTAATGACATTAGATGGCCAGATAGGTTTGACAGAAAATTGCCTTTAGGGCTGTCTTTGGGCCAAATTTTGGCTTTTTAAAAATTGCTAATCATCTTTTATTTTTAGCTTTTCTTCATTGTTCAATGCCCTGCCCTACCAGATGGCCAATGCCCTGCCCTACCAGATGGCCAATGCCCTGCCCTACCAGATGGCCAATGCCCTTAGCTTTTACACTTTCTTCTAACTCGCCAACAATTTTCCAGTGAAACATCCCATGAATATGGCTAGGCCCTCATTATCAAAGCTTATTTTTTTTTAGTACCAATTCCATATCATCCAAATAGTATATGTTAATTTTGTTTTTAAAATTTCTCTGAACTATGTTCAAGTATTTTTTAGCTGGGGTATTCCTAATTAAATTTATATGTTATCAACATGTATATGCTGATAAAACATACAAATTATTACAGCAGATGTGGGTTTCTAAAGGTCTGGCCAGTCACCATGTTCCTCGACTAAGAAAAATTACATTCATGGCCTCAATTCTCCTCTCTTTGAATATCTGACTCTTACCATGTGACTTTGAAGTTTTCCCATTAAAGAAGTGGACTGCATTTTCCTAAAACTTGACTTTAAGTTTGTCCGTGGAATTGCTTTGACCAAGAGAATATTAGTAAATGTTAAATGACAAAAGATTTAAAATGTTTGCTCACTTATATGTCTTCTATCGTGATGAGAAGAACATTAACCAGGCTAGCCCAGGAGAAAGTTGGAGCACATATGGAGCAGAGCTGCCCCAGCCAAACTGCTCTTGAGAGCCCAGCTTAGAGCATCCAACTCCCAGCTAACACCCAGAAGCATGAGTGACTCCATTTAAGGTCAATAAAACCATCCACCCGAGTCCAGTGAGATAAGCCAGCCCTCGGTTGATCACAGATGCATAAGCTAAATAAATGGTTATCGTTGTATGCCACTATTTGTGTTTTTGTTTGTTGTGCAGCATTACTGTGAATGTGGTTAATGTATACACCCTACTATATCCTTCTCTTTGGCAGCTACAGAGGGGGTTCCTCTGAGCACAGTTAAAAAAATTCCATATCTGTAAATTCTCAGTCATAACATTACTTTTTAAACAGATTTGGTTGTCAAGAAAGACTTTGAAAAGTAGTGATATCAAAACATTATATTGTACTCCATAAATGTGTATGATTATTGTCAATTAAAACCAAAATAAAACTTTCTTAAAAAATAATGAGAATATAAAACACCTGGCGAAAGCCTCAAAACCAACATTTTGGTTAGATAATTTTTATGTGTTTCTCTAAATTTTCAAGGTAACTTAAAGTTATACATGACCTCTTGTGTCTTTTGTAACAATCCTGCAAGGTAGCAGGTATTACTACCTCATTAACTGAGCACCTTCCATGTGCTCAGCACTGTTATGGATGCTTTGTATATATTAACATGTTTATTTTCACAGCTATCTTATGGGATAGAACACATTGATTATTTCCTCATTTATGGATGCCAAAACTCATTTCAGCTTTATACCAGTTCTATTATTGGGTAAGTAAAATATTATTATGTTCTTTTACTTTCTTATTATGCTTTTTACTAAGAGCATAATATTTTTATTATACTATATTAATAATATTTTATTAAGAACATAATGATTTTACTTTGTACGATCTTTACATGTATTATCTTATTTAATTTTCACATTGATCAAAGAACTAGGGATTCTACATAAATAGCCCTGTTTTACAGATGAGAAAACAAACATGTTAAATATCTTGCCCAAGTTCACACAGCTGTTATAGCCATGCTGAGAAGTCTATAGCTCAAAGACTGTGTACAACTTGGCCCTAGGTAGACCAATTACCAGGCCAGGAAGCCAGGGCTAGTGTAGTCTTTCTGTTAAGTCAATTTTATCCTCAATGCTCTGCTCAGAGGGAGCATCTTATGTAATGCTGTGATCTTATGTAATTCTGGATCTGAGTTGCTTCCTTTGCAACACCAACAAAAATAAATTCCAAAGTCAATTATTTAGTTCAAAAATGTGCTATAAAGTCATTATATTAAAAAGATACTTGTAACACACATGTTTATAGCAGTACAATTCACAACTGCAAAAATGTGGAACCAGCCCAAATGCCCATCAATCAACAAATGGATAAAGAAACTGTGGTATGTATATATGATGGAATACTACTCAGCCATAAAAAGGAATGAATTAATGGCATTCACAGCAACCTGGATGGGATTGGAGACTATTATTGTAAGTGAAGTAACTCAGGAATGGAAAACCAAATATCATTTGTTATCACTCATACGTGGGGGCTAAGCTATGAGGATGCAAAGGCATATGAATGATACAATGGGCTTTGGGGACTCGGAGGAAAGGATGGGAAGGGGGTGAGGGATAAAAGACTACAGATTGGGTTCAATGTGTACTGCTCGGGTGATGGATGCACCAAATCTTACAAATCACCACTAAAGAACTTACTTATGTAACCAAATACCACCTGTTCCCCAAAAACCTATGGAAATAAAATTTTTTTAAAAAAATACACATGAACACAAAACGTATCATAATAACCATATTAAGTATACAATACAATGGCATTTAGTAGGTTCACAATGTTATGTAACTATCCCCACTCTCTAGTTCCAGACCATTTTCATAATCACAGGAGGAAACTGTATCTATTAAGCAGTTACCTTCCACTTCCCCCTGCCACTCAGATCCTGTCACCACAAATCCATTTTCTTTCTCTATAGATCTCCCTCTTCCGAATATTTCATAAAAATGGGTTAATACCAAAAAAAAGGCATTATAGCTGACAATCTGTGCTGTGGGCCAGCTCTTTCTGTACCAGGTACTAAAATACAGGAGGCTTCAGAATCCTATTCCATAGCAGTTTTCCAATTTCACAGTGGATCCAGGTGTCATCTTAGAAAGACATTAACAATACTTAAAAGCAATACTTAATAATGGGTGCATCCCAATTGTTCATTATAGTTCATTGTGAGCCACATTTTCCTCATAAATGTTGTTATTTAATTCCAAAATCAGAATACTAATATTTTCTGCTATGTAATCCCATGTTCAAGCATTATTTTTTTCTTGCTTTTAGGACGGGTTATTAAGATTAAACATCCTAAATTTGCTTTTTTTCTTTTTTCCTCTTCAAGCCCCCAAATTGTATCTTTGATGTAAACTAAGAGAATACTGCTGAGATATGACTCTCAGGCTTCCTGATACATCGTTGGTTAGACCTGAAGGCCTATGTTAAGATTAACTGTCAGTTAGGAGTTTAAGAAATAATTTAGCTAGTAACCTTGATGCGAAGAAAAGCGTGAATTAGGCAGCGAAGGTCTGAATTAAACAGAATGACACAGAAACTGGAAGATAGAAATGTGGACAGCTTGCCTTAGGAATTATGGATGCAAAATTCATTGGTGCATTCTGATTAGTTTAAGATAATTGAGGGTGATAATTGGCTACAGAGAGATCTTTCTAAAAATATATCAGCAAGTATGCATTTGGGGTGATTAGGTAAGAATCTAGATAAATACCATGCAACTTGTGAAACTCATAATAGCCTTCTAATTATCCATTAAACAAGATGTTAAACGCTTAAAGAAGCAAAGTATTTTATTAGTTAGAGCATGGCCTGTAGTAAGTAGGTTTTAAACACCAGGCTTCAGACTCTGATGCTTGGGGAAATTATGAAAACATAATAATCCTTGTGAATGAATGAATGAATGAATGAACACATGATCCTGGGTATGCCTGAATAAGAATTTGAATGAGATCCAATATTGGAATATCATGGATGATTCTTATGTAAGGAGGCTGTACCTTTGGCTTTGATTTTAGAAATGAGATAGAAGTGAGAAGTCCAGAGGTTCTCAAGCTTAAGTAGAATCTTTGCAACCTGGTTTCCAAGGCAAATCCAATATGAGAGGAAGATGTTGCCCAAAATGATCTAATGGATTTAGAACATGTGTATAGGATGACTTGCCCAGGTGGGATGGAATCAAGGATGGATCTAAGAGTTCTTGGTGTAACAAAAGAGCAAAGATTTAGGAGTTGGACCAAGTTTGAGTCCTGGCTCTGTTTCTTACCAGTTGTGTGACCTTGGCAGGTTATTGGACTTCTCTGAGCTTCAGTTTCATGACCCAAAGAGTGTAATAATAATTGCCTGAGTCAGAACACCTGAAATAATGTACATAAAATTGCAAACTGTGAGGGTGACTCTGCAAGTATTAATCCTGTTCTTCATTTGCTTTTTCTCTTATTACTGGGCACTGTGTCTTAATCAGAATTGTATTTCCTTTTAAAATCAACTTCTGTCCTTGATCCTTAATAAAAGGTTCAAAAAATGCTCATTTTTGAATGAAGAAGCTAATGAAACCACTAAAAATGAGTTTGAAAGTGATCTCTAATGTGTGACTCAAGGCATCAGTAAAATTAGCTAGGAACATACTATACAATTTAGAAAACCTGGTTAACTTTTATAAAATTACTTTTAATTGTGATTTAAAAAATATATAACCTAAAATGTGCCATTTTAACCATTTTTAAAGGTACAGTTCAGTGGCATTAAATACATTCACATTGTTGTGCAACCATTACCATCATTCATCACTAGAACCTTTTTCCATCTTGAAAAATTGAAATTCTGTATTCATTAAGCCATAACTTCTCATTTCTGCCTTCACATTCAGACCCTGGAAATCTACTTTCTGTCTCTATGAATTGTACTCTATACCTCGTATGAGTGGAAGAATGCAGTGTTTGTCCCTTTGTGACCAACTTATTTCACTTAACATATCTTCAAGATTAATATATGTTGTAGCATGTATCAGAATTTCCTTTCTTTTTAAGGCCAAATAATATTCTATGGCATGTGTATACCATATTTTGTTCATTCATCTAACTATGGGCACTTGAGTTGCTTCCTTCCATCTTTGGTTATGGTGAATAACGCTACTATAAACATAAGCACACAAATATCTCTTTGAGGGCTTTCTTTCAGTTCTTTTGGGTATGTAACCAAGAGTGGAATTACTGAATCATGTGGTAATTCTATGTTTAGTTTTTTTAAGGAACCATCATACTGTTTTTCCTAATGGTAGCACCATTTTGCATTCCCACCCACAGTTTGCAAGGTTTCCAATTTCTCTATAGCCTCACCAACAATCGTTATTGTCTGTTTTTGTTTTTATGTATTTTTTTTATTTTTATTACAGCCATCCTAATGGCTAGGCAATGGTATCTCATTGTGATTTTGGTTTGAATTTCCCTAAAAATTAGTAATGTTGAGCATCTTTGGATGTGGATATTGACCATTTGCATATTTCTTTCAGGTTCGCTTTTCAAACTCCAGCAGTAGAAATTGCACTGTTTTTTTCTCTTTTCCGCACCTCTTCCTTTATCCCCCAGAGAAAGCAAAATTCACCTGCTTTCAAGGTTACTCCCAATATGTGGAATGTACTACCCAGAACTACCAAAGAGTCTCTCTCCTTTTTATGCTGTGCCAACACGTGGCAGCTCATGCAGTTGGCTGCCAAGAGGTTGGTACAAGTACACAGTCAACTACAGCTCCAAATCTACATGGCTCTACCAACCTATATTGTACCATGGGCAGCTCCTTCAAAGGATCCTGATTCTATAACTCCCTCAAACTAATATCCATATGCAGACTTTCACATTTGCTTTCTATCTTTGTAGTTAAAACTCAATATTTTGGCCTAAGGTGATCCCTTTTTAGTGAAGCCCCGAAAAACATTTAATGAAGGATAGGGCTCCCTTAGGTATGTGAATTTTTTTCCTCATGAGGACAATGTACAACTTAAAAAAAATACACTAAAAAATGCACTCAAAATACAGCATATGAGAGATTTAAGCTTGATATGAGAAATGTCTTTCATCCAGCAAATGTTAAATACTAAAACAAGTTTTGGAGAATTGTTATAGACCATTTTCCTCAAAAAAGAGTAGTCTTTTTAAAATTTATTAAATGTGGAATTTCTATTGCCCTTTAAACAATGGTCTGTAATAATTCTGACCCATGTTTGAGAATGTGTCCCTAATGTACAAAATAGACCCCTGATAGACATTTGCTAACACAGAAAAGGGCATATAATTTTTTTTAAAAAATCCCAGAACTCAAATTTAAATATGGCAATTATTTTTAAATCTGGCTAAAAATAATTAAACTATGATACAAAATAATTTATAGTTTAGAAGCATTATGTTTTAGAAGTATTACATCTGAAAAATAAGCTCAGGAAAGACATCTGGTACTACTTTGTACACTTTTGACTCCAATTTCTCTGCTGTGAAGCTATTTTGAGTGTCACGTTGTCTTCATGAGCTTACTTTATGATCTTTTATTCCCAAGATTCTATTCAAAGCATCCTCTTCCTCAGTGTTTTCTTATGTAGCATTCCCATAAACTTTTTCTTTTAAATTAAGTAGTCATTTATCTTGAGAATATATTTTCTCAATTGCATCTTGCCTTTATTGATTCAAAAAAGCACGTATCATTATTGGAATATAACCTGTCAAGTACGTTCAGCAAAGACATGCTAAAGTGGTTTAGTTCCTTTGATGTACAGCAAATCACTTTTATAGTAATCTAATAGTTGGTTCTTCAAATGTTTAGCTAAATTTCTCTGTGTGTGCCAAAAGAACCTATTGACAGAAAAAAAAAATGCTTTCTATGTATTATCTTAGCTGTTTTTTAACCCTGTTGGGAACAACACAGTTGTTCCCATGGAATATGGCTGTTTTGTCATTTGCTAGTAAACGGGGCCTCTAAACATTATCAAGTTTAGTGAGATTTTGTACAATTTAGACTTGCATTGTATGACTTTAGAAATGGTGAGAAAATTATAGGTTTGTTTTCTTGTTCCAGATGCTTTTCACTCTGTCATATGTGTGTGTGTGTGTGTGTGTGTGTGTGTGTGTGTGTATGCACAGATGTAGTCATGTATTGTGTAATGACATCTCGGTCGAAAATAGACCACATATACAACAGTAGTTTTCTAAGGTTATAATGGAGCTACCCTATACAGGTGTACCAGATTTCCTTCTTTCTTTCTTTCTCTCTCTCTCTCTCTTTCTTTCTTTCTCTTTCTTTCTTTCTTTCTTTCTTTCTTTCTTTCTTTCTTTCTTTCTTTCTTTCTTTTTCTTTCTTTCTTTCTTTCTTTCTTTCTTTCTTTCTTTCTTTCTTTTCTTTCTTCTTTCTTTCTTCTTTCTTTCTTTTCTTTCTTTCTTTCTTTCTTTCTTTCTTTCTTTCTTCCTTCCTTCCTTCCTTCCTTCCTTCCTTCCTTCCTTCCTTCTTTTCTTTTCTTTTCTTTCTTCTTTCTTTTTTTTGAGATGGAATCTCACTCTGTCGCCTGGGCTGGAGCACAGTGGCACTGTCTCAGCTCACTGCAACCTCCACTTCGTGGGTTCAAGCGATTCTCCTGCCTCAGCCTCCTGAATAGCTGGGACTACAGGCGCCCGCCACTATGCCCGGCTAACTTTTTGTAGTTTTAGTAGAGATGGGGTTTCACCATGTTGGCCAGGCTGGTCTCCAACTCCTGACCTCATGATTCGCCCGCCTCAGCCTCCCAAAGTGCTGGAATTACAGGCGTGAGCCACCACACCCAGCCAGATTTCTTTATATTGTATTTATACTGTACCTTTTCTATGTTTAGACACAGAATGTCTAGATATTTCTAGACATTCTAGAAATAGAATAGAATGTCATTCTAGAAATGCCAGAATTCTAGATAGAATGTTTAGACACATAAATACTCACCATTGTGTTATTGTTGTTGATGCTATTCACTAAAGTAACAGGCCTAACAAGTTTGTAGCCTAGGAGTAATACGCCTCACTATAGCATAGGTGTGTAGTAGACTACACAGTGTAGGTTTGTGTAAGCATACTCTATGATATTTGCGTAACAGTAAAGTCAGCTAACAATGCATATCTCAGAACATATCCCCATCGCTAAGTGACTCATGACTGTATATATGTATCAGTACACATCACACATACATACATACATACATGCATATTCAAATACATGCTATTATCTAGCTATGTCACATGCCTACATAACCATAGTGAGAGGTTTATTGTTAATGATAGTAGATGGGAACCCATGTTACAACTAGTCTTGATAATTTTAGATGATCTAAACCATTAGATCATCAGTGCTTTTGCCCTTCTTAGAAGAATAATGATAAAAGCTATTTTTTTTAAAGCCTTAACACTATGGGCTTTGCTTATTTAATTTGCCCAACAAGCCATTGCTGTAGGGATGAGAACTTCATGTTACATTCTTACATGACAAGGGGAAACTGGTACACAGTGAAATTACGTAACTTGCCCAAAGTCACTTTGATATATTATAGTGTCAGGAATGCGAGCCCAGGCAGTTTGGCTTCAGAATTGCATTCTTATCCCATGCTGTCCTGTTTTGGCTCTGATTTTTGTTGTTGTTGTTTTTCTTTTCTTGTGTTTGCATCAGCAATGCGTTTTCAAACCATGGCTTCTTTGCATGGATTGTATAAGCTACTAGTCCATTTTGTGAAGATTAGTTTAGTTAAAACTAGATAAGAGAATTCATAACTAGAAGCAAGTAAATTGTGATAAATTGCAATAAGATAAAAGAAAACATGAGGATAAGGTTGCCACAGTCAGCCTTCTTCCAGTTCTGCAGAACACTTCCCCTTTCTGTAGGAAACCTCACTTTTTCTAGCTGAGCACAGCCCTTTCAGATTCAAGAAATCGCTGTGTATGCCTGTCTACACTAATGCTAAGAATTAGTAAAATGTAGTTTCCTTATTTTTAGGTTAAAAATAAATACAAATAGAAGTTCTAATGTGTTCTTTCTATACCCACAATGAATTGTCTTGGAAACCTGGAGTATAAGTAACCCACTTGGGAGACCACTGCAATACTGTAAGATGAAAATTTGAGACTAGAGAACAGATAATCATTTAGCCCTGGGCTGAATTTTTAGGGAAAAAGACAAACTGAAAAAGAACAAAAGAGGTCCACTAAGATTTACATTTTAAAATCTCCAGTTGCCATAGAAACAGAAAATGCAGGCAAGCAGTTTAGCTACCCGAGACTTTTGAAGGATAAAGTGTCACTGAATGTCAAAAACTATTATCAGGCTTAACTGGAATTGGCTTTTGAGCCTCAGCCTGTGGTTATACAACACTCATCCTTCAAATACCCTTTCTGCAAGTGGTGGCTGACATTTGAACCTGTGAGAAATCCAGCCTCCTCTGTCCTGGAAAAACTCGAAGGCTCAGTAACATTTTGAAGGAGCCACTCTTTGCTGGTAGTGAAAGACTTATGCATAGAATGACATAAGGCCGAATTGTTTATTTAAAAGCTCACTGTTAACCTCTACATTTTTCCACTAGTGAGCCCTGTCTGCTTTTTGGATATGGAAATAGCAGATAATTTTATTTACCCAAACATTCACTCTCATCTTATATTAACAGCTGAGAGAGTTGAGGAGTGTACAGAGACTTACAGTGTCTTGGTGTAATGAATGTCTTATGTTACTGGGTCTGAGCCAATATACCCACTACCTTATAATTTTTTTTTCTCTGATTACTTTGCTTCAGGCCCTTTGTATGCTACTAACAACTACTAGATTTCACTGTCTGCTCCAACGTGATGTTTCAAAAATTCCTGGAGGCCACTCTGGCTTATTCTTTCAAGTAAATCTCTCCTTTCATAATTTATAACTGTCTGTGGAACTTCTGGTCTTACTGATGACCCACTGCACTGCTGTCTTACCAGGGAATCGGGTGCTAACAACCATCTAGAGACTAGTTGGAGAGAAGTTCAATGATGTTTGGACACCCTCTTAGGGTGACTTTCCCACTCCATTCCAGTTGACTTTCCCACTCCATTCCATTGCAACTTTCATTCCTAATTAACTCCATTTGGAATTGTGAAACCTCTCTTTCTTCTTATTCTTTTTCTTCTTCTCTGTTATTCGTGGACATCTGCTGCATAATCAGCTGATAGAACTGAGCCCCGTGAGGTGTTTGTTTTTATTTTGTTTTGTACTTTTTTCATAGTCAAGTGGTAATACTACTGGACTATTAGTATCAGGAGAATCATGGAAATGTAATAGTGATTGAGAGAAAGCCTAAGATCACAAGGTAATAAGATCAATTTCAATTATTTACATACAAATCATCAGCTTTGATCCTCTGTAAGAATAGTCCATAAACTCTGGAGCAAATGAATGATACACTACATTTTAAAGAGAGTTTGGTGTATACACATATTTTATGGATCACATCTAACATTTAACTAGATGAGAGCCCGAATATTGTACATTACTTGTGTCAACAAATAACTGCAAAGAGTCTGCAATGAGTATCTTAATTGGGTAAAAACTCAAGTGCCTGGAGTATAACCAACACCATGCTAAAAGAAGCAAAGTCTCAGCTGGGTACAGTGGCTCACACCTGTAATCCCAGCACTTTGGGAGGCTGAGACAGGCAGATCACGAGGTCAGAAGATTGAGACCATCCTGGCTAACAGAGTGAAACCCTGTCTCTACTAAAAACACAAAAAATTAGCCAGGTGTGGTGGCACGCACCTGTAGTCCCAGCTACTTGGGAGGCTGAGGCAGGAGAATCACTTGAACCCAGGAGGCAGAGGTTGCAGTGAGCCAAGATCGTGCCACTGCACTCCAGCCTGGGTGACAGAGCAAGACTCCATCTCAAAAAAAAAAAAAAAAAAAAGAAATGAAGTCTCTGCTATTAAAAATTGAAAGATAATAATGTGCTTTGAATTATTCAAATGCATCCTTACCAGTGAATTCAAAGCATTTCTATGTTGGGACCAATGTTAATAATAATAATAATAGCACAATGACTATTAGTAATCATATAAACTGATCATTAAACAATTTAAATGCATTCTTATTTAACTCTCCTGATCATCTTATGAAGCTGATGCCATTACGTCCCCATTTTAAAGATGAGAAGAGGAATTAGATCATTCACTGCAAGGTAGCACAGCTGGAAACTATCACAGGAGTTTTAAACTAAGGCCACTGGCTCCAAAGACTAAGATCTTTGCTACTGTGCTCTACTGCCTCTTATTCTCAACTGGATTCTGATGGGAAACCAGAAAGGCATAGTTGCCCTCTACTAATGGGAAAACTGAGCTTAAAGGGGCAAATACTAATTTGTTCCAAATCACCACAATTTGTGGAAAGCCTGGGTTAATATGCAATTAGCAAAAGCCAATGTCTAAAGGACAAGAATTTTCTGTATGGTTCTTACCATCTAAAAATGGTAACTAATATCTTTTTAGGACTAATTATGTGTCAGGCACTATATATTAAGTGCCTTAACCTCAAACTCTCTTAATATTCTCAACAACCTAATGAAGTAGGTACTATTATTAAACTCATTCCACAGACAAGAAAACTGAGGCACAGGGAGAGGAAGTAACTTTGCCCGAGATCACACTGCTAGCAAGTAAGGGGACTTTGTTCCAGAGTCTGTGCGCCACTGTACCCAACTCTCTTACCTTTCCACTTGTACCTCAATCACTGAGTACCAAACCTCCTGGTGAAACTTCAGGGCTTCAAAGTCCCTTATCTTCGAATGATACAGACCAAATAAATAATGCATGAGATCAGCTAATAAGAGATCATGGAAATACTGAGTAGCAGACAAAATTGAAGACAAAATTAGTAATTTTATCATGAGAATATGACCTAATCTGGAGCTACATATGGTTCAGATTGAATTCCAAATTCATGGAAATTTGACAAATTTTTCTTTTCTTTTTCTTCCTTTTTTTTTCTTTCATTGTGCAGTCTATGTTGGCAAGACAAATATTACTCACTTTGTGTGTATCTGTTTGATACCATTCCCTCTCTTTTGTTCTTTCATGCCAAATTCATAATAGAACACTGCAGGTACTCAGGCAATTTTTGAAATAATCTCAAGTAGAATTCTGAAGTGAGCAAGGAAAAGACCACTGTATGTACATCCTGATGAACAGGGAAGAGACCACTATATGTTCATCCAGATGCAAAAAAAAAATTTACTATTTTAACAACATTGGATCATCTAAGCTGGAAACACTGGGTGGCTGAGACTATGCAATAGACTTGGCTGATGTAACAATAACAAGCCAGGTCACAACAGCTCCATGCTTTCCAACCTTCTGGGATGACTCATTTTGTCCATATGGTTATCTAACTGACCCAGCACCATTTAATGAAATGGCTACTTTTCCCCCTCTTCACTGCAGTGCTGCCTTTGTCATAAATCAGGGAGCGTACATGAGTTGGTCTATATCAATGCCATTCTGTATCATTAGTCATTTTGTCTATTTTTGTGCCAATATGACATTGTCTTAATTACTATGGTTTTATAATAGGCCTTTTGAGTCTTTATTTTCTTTACTTTTATAGCTTTGTTCAAATGGCCAAGATCTCTGTTTCAACATTGAATATAAATAGTAATAGTCTTTGCCTCATTTTTGTTTTTGGGGAAAATTTTCCACATTTTACCATTAAATATGAGGGGTTTTCTTTTTGTAGATGTGCTTATCAGTTTAAACAAGCTTTCTGCTATTCATGATTTTATAAGTTTTTAAAACCATAAACAGGTGTTAAATTTTGTCACATACTTTTTTCTGCATTCATTAAGATGATTGCATGATTTTCTACTGTTGTAAATTACATTTTTTGTAAGTACATTACTTTAAGTTTTGAATATTACATTTACTGTTAAGTACATTGTTTTGAATATTAATACACTCTTGGCTATGTGAAATAAACCTTGTTTAAATGGTGTATTACTCATTTTACATATTACTGAATTCACTTTTCCAATTTAAAAAAAAAATTTGCCCCTAAGTTTATGAGTGAGATTAGTCTGTAGTATTTCTTTTTAAAATTTTCTTTTCAGGGTATGGAATCAAGTTTTGTCCCAAGCTCTCAGAAAGGAGTTAGGAAGTACTTCCTTTATTCCCCTTAGTTTCTAAAGTTTGTATAAGATTGGTCTATTTTATTCACAAATGTTTGTATGAATTCACTAGTGAATCACTCCAGATCTGGGTCATTCTCATAGGAAGGTCTTATAATTACATATTTAATTCAGATTTTTTAATTTCTTCCTTTGTCAGGTTTCATAGGTTGTGACTTTTTTTAAATCTTTAAATTTTACTTTATTGGAAATTTCACTGGCATAAAGTTGTTTGCGATTATCCTGTTATTATTTTTAAAAGATCTGTTGCATCTGTAGTGATGTCCCTTTTCACATTCCTGATATTTGTAGCTTGTGTTTTGTATTTTCCATGTGATCTTTATGGTTTTTAACCTACGTTTGCCTAGGAGTGTGTCTCTGTGTGTGTGTGTCAGAGATGAAGAGAGAGAGAGAGAGACAGACAGACAGAGACAGAAAGAGGGAGAGAGTAAAAGAATGTATCCTGCTTGGGGTTTACTGAATTTATAAGTCTACAATATATTCCTTTTCATTAGTCCAAAAAATATTTGCGTTATTTCTTTTTTTTTTTTTTTTTTTTTGAGAAGGAGTCTCGCTCTTTCACCCAGGCTGGAGTGCAATGGCGCGATCTCGGCTCACTGCAGGCTCCGCCCCCCAGGGTTCACGCCATTCTCCTGCCTCAGCCTCCCGTGTAGCTGGGACTACAGGCGCCTGCCACCTCACCCGGCCAATTTTTTGTATTTTTAGTAGAGATGGGGTTTCACCGTGTTAGTCAGGATGGTCTTGATCTCCTGACCTCGTGATCCGCCCACCTCAGCCTCCCAAAGTGCTGGGATTACAGGCGTGAGCCACCGCACCCGGCCTGCATTATTTCTTTGAATACTTCACCGGTCCATTTCTACCCTTTCCTGGAAATCCAAATACAATATGTTACAATTGAATGTCTCCCATATGAATTTTCTTCTCTTTTGTTTTTGTTTCTGTGCTTTACCCCCTCCATTCTTCAGCTTGAATGTTTTTCTATTGGTTTGTCTTTGAGTTCACTAATCTTTTTTGTTTTGCATTGCCTAGATTGTTCTAATGGATTCCATGTTTCAGATCATTGCATTTTTCATTTCTAGGAGGTATATTTGATGTTTATAGCTTCAAGTTGTTTATTACATTATGCATCCTTTCATTAATTTATTTTAACCATCCTTTCCTCTGTTTTAGTATAGCTATAATTGTTATTTTAATATTTTATTTACAAATTTCAATATCTGGATAAACTGAGGTTCTACTTCTCTTGCTTAATTTTTCTTTTGACTATGAGATAAATTATCTTGTTTCTTGGTTTTTTAAATTTAAATTTTATGACAGATTTAAAAAATCTGTAAATAATGACTATAATGTCATTTTTCCCCAAGGGGAATTGTTCTTTCTTTTCTTGGGAAGATAATACGAGGGGAAGGTTATTTTATTTCATTTTATTTGAGACAGGGCCTCACTCTTTCACCCAGGCTGGAGTGCAGTGGTGTGACCTTGGCTCACTGCAACCTCCGCTTCCCAGGCTCAAGCGATCCTCCCACCTCAGCCTCCTGAGTAGCTGAGACTACAGGCATGCACTACCATGCCTGGCTAGTTTTTTTGTATTTTTAGTGGAGACAGGGTCTTGCCATGTTGCCCAAGCTGGTGTCAATCTCCTGAGCTCAAGCAATCTGCCTGCTTCGGCCTCCCAAAGTGCTGGGATTACAGGCATAAGCCACTGTGCCTGGCCAGGTCATTTAAATCTAATCAGTAGTTGAGGTTGGTCAGAGCTGGATTGTAGTTTTAGTTAGATTCAGCCCACCTCTGCTATATCACTGATCTTCTGATTGTGATCTTGGTAGATGTGTGTCTCCTCAGACCTTAAACCCTTCAATTCAATTTTTCTGAGTTTGAGCTTAACTATTTAGCCTCTAGCTCCATGTAGCTTCAATATCTGACAAACATCTTGAGGAAGAGATGAGCCATGGTTTAAAACAGGACCTTTTATCCTAAGTACCAAGAAATTGAGCAAAATTTTACTCTCCCTTTCAGCCCCATCCTTTTTTACTGTGGCTTTACCAGGGTTTTGATGAAAAGTCTAATGAGTCTCTACTTCTTCAGTAATATAATGTGTATCTTTTGGATCCTTTAAATTAAGCCCTTTAACCTTCCACCCAAACAGGTTCATAACCTTGCAAATCTGTTGTATTTATAGAAGGATTTTGTCACCTAAGCACCCTGAACAGATAAACACCCCACTTCCTATACTGCCTCAGCACTCAGCAAATGTCCTTTGGGGTCATGTGTCTGCTTTCCTTCAGATCTCTATCTACCATTCAGAAGTTTTCAGAAGCATTATTCGTCTTGGTTTTCTGCAGTGGAATTCCTCCACCTGTGCCAAGCCTGAGCCTCAGCCTTTGCCCAAACTTGCAAATGCCCTCACAGAAGAAACAACTGTTGATTGCCAGCCCTTTTAGGAAGGGCTCCTCTCTGTTTGGAATTTTACTGCATCTAGCTCTCATTGCTTCCATAGTTTTCTGATGACTTTAACAATATAATTTTCTAATTTATCCTTTTTTCTCCCTAGTTGTTTCAGTAGGAGCAAAGATTTGCCAGAGATACTATATCCTACTTGAAAGGCAAACTTTGTGAAAATTATTATTTAGAACAGTTTTATTTGTTTCTAATTAATTGTTAAAAATACATATACATTTTTAGGCTTATTGTGATATTGAGAAAAACTCCATCATGTTTTCTTTCACATATTGAACTATATTATTTGGAAGGACTTTATATTGCCTATTATCTGGCTGTATTCCTGTTAAACCTCTGCCCTCATTCTTTGTGTGATGACATTGTGTAGTCAGTAGAGAAGACTGTAGAAATTTTCCTGGAACCTGTTCTTATGTAGGGATGTCTAGCAATAATTTAGGCATACACGGACATGACTGAATTACCTACACAGCGCCCCCCCCCACCCATAGCTCAGATTTATTGTATTTTGATTTTAACTTCTTATTTGAACTACCAATATGTCTATGGCTACTTAACAACTGATATGAAGAGAAATCAGAGTGGATAGACACAGTGGCCTAAACTCTTTATAGTCACAATATATTAATTTTATAAAATTCATGAAAACATATGACCATGTGACCATATTACTAGGGACCTTGACTACAGAAAAGACCCAGACAAATAAGAGGCCCTGAAATTCAAACTTCTTTTGCTTCACAGAAAATTCACCATCATTAATAACATATGCACACACAATTACCACCATCACAATAAATAAACGAGCACAACCAAACCAAAACCAATAATAGAACAAAGTTGGCTGATCCTGACAAGTCGGTTTCAGCTAAGCTAACTTGCTCCCAAGTTTGATAAAACTTCCAAGAAGGATAAAACTTAAGAGATATTATATTTGCTTAAATATTCAAGGAAAATGGACACTTTTAGGACAAGAAAGACATTATTTCTGGAACCAGAAAGCCTAGGTTTAAATCCCAGCAACGCAATATACTAGCTTCATGACTCTGGGTAAGTTTGTCAGTCTCTCTATGCCTTAGTGTCCTCATCTATAAAATGGAGACGTGTGTATATACATATGTGTGTGTATGTGTGTGTGTGTGTATATATATCCGTTTATATACGTGTGTATATAATACATAATTGTATTAGGGTTCTCTAGAGGGACAGAATTAATAGAAGATATATATATATATATATATATATATATATGGACTAAACTCTGATTTTTTTATCTTGCCCAAATTCCTTTCTAAGAAGTCTGGGGAGTCAGGCCCTACAAACCGTAAATTCTCATCAGATGGGTTTTATTTAAACCTGTATATCATGACTTATTTTCCAGCCTGACTCTGGCATAACATTATGAGACAAGGAAGAAAATCAAAATATCTTACCCCAAAACATGTTTCTTTGCCATATTTTGTCCCTGCAAAGCTGTTCTTTGTGGGAGAAAATTTGCATTTGTAAAGAATCTCTATTAATATAGCTACATCTTTTTCTCCCAGGTTCTTCTAATCCTAAAAAGATTAACTAAGAACTTAATAGGAAACATTTGTCATCTATTGTCTCTAAGGGCAGCCACTATAAGACTTCAAAAAACCTTTTTGAAGTTTATACTTTGGTGCGTTGATGATAGATGGATAAAATAGATATATAAATCAATATATAATATTTACCTATATATCACTATGATTTACACCAATATATAAATATGTAATATATACCCATAGATTATATATAACATATAACATGTTTGTGATGGTTAATATTGAGTGTCAACTTGATTGCATTGAAGGATGCACAGTATTATTCCTGGGTGTGTCTGTGAGGGTGTTGCCAAAGGAGATTAACATTTGAGTCAGTGGACTAGGAGAGGCAGACCCACCCCCAATCTGGGTGGGCACCATCTAATCAGCTGCCAGTGCCGCTAGGATAAAGCAGGCAGGAGAATATGGAAGAGCAGATTTGCCCAGTCTTCCCACCTTCATCTTTCTCCTGTGCTGGATGCTTCTTGTTCTCAAATATCAGACTCCAGGTTTGGTGTGGTGACTCACGCCTGTAATCCTAGCACTTTGGGAGGCCGAGGGAGGTGTGGATCATGAGGTCAGGAGATCAAGACCAACCCGGCTAACACGGCAAAACCCCATCTCTACTAAAAATACAAAAAATTTAGCCGGGCGTGGTGGTGGGCGCCTGTAGTCCCAGCTACTCAGGAGGCTGAGGTAGGAGAATGGCGTGAACCTGGGAGGCGGAGCTTGCAGTGAGCTGAGATCGCGCCACTGCACTCCAGCCTGGGTGACAGAGCGAGACTCTGTCTCAAAAAAAAAAAAAAAAAAGAAAACCCTGGCCTCCACAATCTTTATCTTAACCTGAACGTTCCCTTTCTATTAATCCCAGGTCTTTAGACAAACTCAACTGATTGTCAACCAGAAAATGTTTGAATTCACCTACAGCCTGGAACACTGCCCACCCCACCCCCGCCACACCCCTCACCCACTCCCCACTTTGAGTTGTCCCACCTTTCTGGACGAAACCAATGTATTTCTTAAGTGAATTTGATTGATGTCTCAAGCCTCTCTAAAATGTATAAAACCAAGCTGTGCCCCAACCACCTTGGGCACATGTTCCCAGGACCTCCTGAGGGCTGTGTCATGTGCCATGGTCACTCACATTTGGCTCAGAATAAATCTCTTCAAATGTTTTGCAGAGTTCCACTCTTTTCGTCAACATATGAAAGGGAGTTTATTAAGGAGAATTGACTCACATGGTCACAAGGCAAAATCCCACAATAGGCTGTCTGCAAGTTGAGGAGCGAGAAAGCCAGTAGTGGATGGGTCTGAGTCCCAAAACCTCAGACGTAGGGAAGCCGACAGTGCAGCCTTCATTCTGTGGCCAATGGCCCGAGAGCCCCTGGCAAACCACTGGTGTAAGTCCAGGAGTCCAAAAGCTGAAGAACTTGGAGTCTGATGTTTGAGAACAAGAAGCATCCAGCACAGGAGAAAGATGAAGGCGGGAAGACTGGGCAAATCTGCTCTTCCATCTTCTCCTGCCTGCTTTATCCTAGCGGCACTGGCAGCTGATTAGATGGTGCCCACCCAGATTGGGGGTGGGTCTGCCTCTCCTAGTCCACTGACTCAAATGTTAATCTTCTTTGGCAACACCCTCACAGACACATCCAGGAATAATACTGTGCATCCTTCAATCCAATCAAGTTGACACTCAATATTAACTATCACAAACATGTTATATGTTATATATAATCTATAGGTATATATTACATATTTATATATTGGTGTAAATAATAGTGATACATAGGTAAATATTATATATTGATTTATATATCTATTTTATCCATCTATCATCAACACACCAAAGTATTATCTAATATTTATAATTATTATTATCTAGACTTATTCTTGAATGAAACAAAATGATCATTTTTCTTTCTGCTGTAGTAGCATTGCTTACATCTTTAAAAGGTAATTCATAAAGCCTAAAATGTGGTTTTAGATAAAAGGCATGACACTAACCTTTTATATATTGTGACACGCATGGTAGTGTACATGAAAAGGAAGTAAGTTGAGACAAGGAGACCTGTCTTTAAAGATCCCAATCTATCTCTTAGAGAAAGCTACTTGCAAGAGTATTCTACAGGCAGCCTCTAGGCTCTGGGTTTCTGTTCTTCAAGTGAACACAATCTATCTGTCACTAAAAGTTAATCCCATAAGAATGAGTAAAATGGCCGGGTGCAGTGGCTCAAGCCTGTAATCCTAGCAGTTTGGGAGGCCAAGGTGGATGGATTGCCTGAGCTCAGGAGTTCGAAACCAGCCTGGGCAACACAGTGAAACACGATCTCTACTAAAATACAAAAGAAATTAGCCAGGCATGTCAGCGTGTGTCTGTAGTCCCAGCCACTTGGGAGGCTGAGGCAGGAGAATCACTTGAGCCTGGGAGGCAGAGGTTGCAGTGAGCCAAGATCGCACCACTCTACTCCAGCCTGGGCGACAGAGTGAGACTCCGTCTCTCTAAAAAGAAAACAAACAAACAAAAAAGGTGAGTAAAATGATGATCCCATTTAAGGAAAATGTTATTTCAAAGATGTAAAAAGATGGCAAAAACTGAAAGCTTGGCTTGATGGCTTGCTTAGAGCTAGTTTATGACAACATTGGAAAGGAATTCTATAACAAATATTAAATATTATTGCTTAGTTTATAAATGTTTTCTTTTTTGTAATTCATTCACTTAGTTTCTTCAGAATTGTTTTTAATGTTTTCTCAGGAATATAATTTGTAACAACACTCAGTGCTATTCTCAGCCCATGCTGCTATTTGTTGATGGGCCAATTTGGTTTGATTGAATACATACATATGTTATGGTATGTCAAAATTCTTATAAACTTGCTAATATAGGAGACAGATAAATTAGTTTGCCAGCCAACTTTGTCTCATTATCTGTTTCCAATTGCAAAGTAGAAACAAAAATGATATATTTTGAAAAGTATGTTGTTTAATTTAGGAGTATGTGTGGCAATCTTTTAGTCATATGTAAAAATAATAGTTATTTCACTAATGCAATAGGCCATGAGTAGGAATAACTTTTGAAGACAGGAAAAATTTTTTGTTTGAATTGTAATCCTGAGAAACTGTCTGAAAGCTTATTTTGTAAATTGAGTCATTAAAATGTGGAAACAAGATTGGTTAATCTGCATAATTACCCTACAATTTAGGTAGCTACGAAATCATCTTATTACCACACGCTATGTACAGTAATTCAATGTGTACATTTTTGCTTTTTCCACTAGACTGTGAGATTTTTGGGAGCAGCGATCATGGTTTTTTTTTTTTTTCATCTTTGAATTTTGGCTGCCATTTCGAAAATGTTCATTGTAATGACCTGTGGATAAAGTAAGAGGGGGTATTGTGGAAATGTCAAGGTGACCTTGAAATTGTTGGTGGGATGCAAACAGATGTGTCTCTGCTACAATGGTGTTCTGAGGTACACCATCATCAGGAAGACAGGTAGGGTTAGAAGAGGGCAGCTGTAGAGGACACTGAGTAGACAAATTAGAGAAGCAGGTGGCAAATGTGGAGACTGCAAGGGAAGAGAGCTCCAGGAGGAAGAAGTGGTCCCCTGGAAAGTGAGGCGGTGGTTATTGCAGCTCTAAACACTCTTTTGTTTGTTTTTTGTTTTTAGACTGAGTTTTGCTCTTGTTGCCCAGGCTGGAGTGCAGTGGCATGGTCTCGGCTCACTGCAACCTCCTCTTCCCTGGTTCAGGTGATTCTCCTGCTTCAGCCTCCCAAGTAGCTAGGATTACAGGCATGTGCCACAACACCAGGCTAATTTTGTATTTTTAGTAGAGACAGGGTTTCACCATGTTGGCCGGGCTGTTCTTGAACTCCTGACCTCAGGTGATTCGCCCGCCTCGATCTCCCAAAGTACTTGGATTACGGGCGTGAGCCACCGCACCTGGCCAGCTCTAAACACTCTTTTAAGGACATTTATTAGTAAAAGGGAGCAGAGATAAGAGATGGGTGGCAGAAGTTGTGGGTTTCAAGGAGAGTTTATTTTGTCTTGGTAAGATAGGCTTGCCCATCTTTAAATGCTATTGAAAAGGAGCCAACATATATGGAGAAGTTAACAATGTGGAAGAGAAATGAGATAATCAATCAAGATAACCAAGCCCATCAGAAGGATCAAAGGTTGGGTTTTAGAATGCAGGTTGGGGGCAGCACTTCTTCCTTTAGAATGGAATGAAGAGAATCCATCCCTGGTTAGCTCCTAAGCCTAGAAGGAAGTCAAGAGCTCCCGTGTGCTGGCTATTCTGTGAAACAGGAAGATGTGCTTACCTGCATAGTGTTGGGGCAAATGACAGGGTTAAAATGTTGAAGGACTTAAGAGGGTTTAAATAGTTCCTTTGGAAAAGGAAGGCTGAATAAAGAAATTCAAGAGATAGCTGGACAGCATCAGGCATGCCTTGAGGTTAGGGGCTTGAGGTTAGAGGTTAGGTGTTTTTAAGGCATCAATCTGTAAGACAGCATAATTTTCTCTAAGCAGGGAAAAAGGTGACATTTTGACTTATCTGGGTGGCTGGAACAGAAAACAAACAAACAAAAAAGCGAAAACATTAAACTTAGGGAGGTCAAAGTACTGACAAACAAGTGTGAAAGGAAAATAAATGTTGGGCCCCTAAAATCACTCAAGCTGGGAACTGCTTAGGGCAAACCTGCCTCCCATTCTATTCAGAGTCACCCCTCTGCTCACTGAGATAAATGCATATCTGATTATCTATTTGGAGAGGCTAATCAGAAGCTCAAAAGAATGCAACCATTTGTCTATCTGCCTGTGACCTGGAAGCCCCTCCTTTAAGCTGTCCTACCTTTTTGGACTATACCAATGTATATGTTACACATATCAATTGATGTCTCATGTCTCCGTAAAATGTATTAACACCAAGCCATGCCACGACCACCTTTGGCCCATGTCATCAGGACTTCCTGAGGCTGCGTCATGGGTATATGTCCTCAACCTTGGCAAAATAAACTTTCTAAACTAACCGAGACCTGTCTCAGATTTTTTGGGTTCACAGAAGTCTCTGAGCTGGTGAACTGTGAGCTGCATAGGGAAGGAAGTGAGGAAGGAGGGGCTTCTGGGAATAAGTAAAGGCCCAAAGTGTTGGAGATTGTGTGCAGGGGAAGTACAGGTAAAGAGAAGCACCTGAGAGAGAGCTAAAACTGTATGTGGCTGTGGTCCAAGAAGTACAGGTGGCATTTACTGTAATAAGGGTGATATTTGATTGTGGGAACAAGGAGCTAATGAAGTGTGCAGGGAAAAGGGACTGGAGTGCTGAGAGTGTGGAGGAAGCAAGAGGGCCGGCCATCAGAGGTGTCATCCCTATGCCTATTGGAGCCTTGCAGAGTGTTGATAGGAACTGTAATGGCGATGAAGATGGAAAGCCACATGCCAAAGTCCTTGATGAAGGAAGAGTGGGTACTGGGGAGTGGATTGATGAGGACGACATGGCAGGGCAGAGGAGAGCCAAATGCAGGAACTTCAAAGGGAAAAGAGGTTTTACCGCAGGCAGATAAACTCATGGATTTGGAAGATCTGCAGGAGAAATTTTACCTCTGGGAGAATCAGGTCTTAGTCACCACAGCGAGGCAGAGAAATATAGGGTAGAAAGGTTAAAGACGTAGGAGTTTATTTTGCAATGGGATTACCCCCATGGAAGAATGGATTTCATCTATTCATTCAAGAAAGATATTTTTGGGGGCTTACTATTCTAGAAACTGGGTGTACAGAAGTAAACAAAATAAACTAATTTACAGCATCCATGAAGTTTTTACATTCTAGTTGGAGGGAGACAGAGGAAAATCACATAAAATGATATTCAAATACACAGACATGCCTACCTACAATCCTCTTGGTGTTTTGCTAATTGTAGCAAAGTAATATTGAATATATACTGTATATTCATAAATTGCACATTATCTCACTAACTTGGATAAACTTAGTCTTTATTAGATGTTAATAGGAGTTGCAAAAGAAGAGAACTTGCAAAAAAAGACAACTTTGTCAAAAGGATGTTTGGATTTATATGTTTAGAATAAGAGATGGTGGCTGGGCATGGTGGCTCACACCTGTAATTCCAGCACTTTGGGAGGCTGAGGTGGGAGAGTTGCTTGAGCCCAGGAGTTCGAGACCAGACTGGGCAACATAGGGAGATCTCATCTTTACAAATAAGCAAAAAGTTAGCTGGGTATAGTGGAGCATGCCTGTAGTCTCAGAAACTCGGGAGGCTGAGGTAGGAGGAAGGTTTGTGCCCAGAAGGTCAACACTGCAGTGAGCCATGATGGTGCCACTGCAATCCAACCTGGGTGACAGAGTGAGACCTTGTCTCAAAAAAAAAAAAAAAAAAAGAAGAAAGAAGAAAGAAGAAAAGACAAGAAAAAAAGAAAAAGAAAAGAAAAAACCCGAAACAAAAAGAATAAGAATAAGAGATGGCTGACCTGTACACAATATGCCAAGTGATGTGTTGGTCAGTTTTTGCATTACTGTAAAGAAATACCTGAGACTGGGTAATATATACAGAAAAGAGGTTTATTTGGCTCATGCTTCTGCAGGCTGTACAGGAAGAATGGTGCCAGCTTCTGCTTCTGGTGAGGCCTCAGGAAGCTTACAATCATGGCAGAAGGAAAAGGGGAAGTTGGTGTATCACACAGCGAGAGCAGGAAAAAGAGAGAGGGAGCAGGGACCATACACTTTTAAACAACCAGATCTCATGTGAACTCAGAGTGAGAACTCGCTCATCACCAAGGGGGTGGTGATAATCCATTCATGAGAGATTCACCCCCATGATCTAAATACCTCCCACCAAGTTCTACCTCCAACACTGGATACTAGCTTTTATCATGAGATTTGGAGGGGACAAATATCCAAACCGCATCAGGTCGAGATGAGTTTAGTAAAGAAACATCCAGGCTGGGTACGGTGGCTCACGCCTGTAATCCCAGCACTGTGGGAGGCCAAGGCAGGTCAGGAGTTCAAGACCAGCCTGGCCAACATGGTGAAACCCCACCTCTACTAAAAATACAAAAATTAGCCAGGTGTGGTGGTGGGCGCCTGTAGTCCCAGCTTCTCGGGAGGCTGAAGCAGGAGAATCACTTGAACCCAGGAGGCAGAGGTTGCAATGAGCTGACATCACGCCACTGCACTCCAGCCTGGGTGACAGAGCAAGACTCTGTCTCAAACAAACAAAACATCCAGCAGGGTAAATTGAAGGCACAAGACTTTGAGAGAAAGTGAAGAAGCTAAACTTGCTAAGGAGTGGCTCCATGCACTGGGGGAAGAGAGGGAACAGATATTGCAGGTAGCACGAGGAAGAGTCTGTCAGGCAGAATACACAGCACAGAGTTGCAGAGGTGGCTTTGAGAGAGTGGTAATCTGTGGAAGAGGTGCCTAATGACAGGAAAGCACAGATAATCCTGGGGACAAGATGAGGAAGGCTAGATAACTAGATAGCCTTTGGTCTTGAGTATTGATCTAAAATGGGGAAGTGAATATAGTAAACTGTAAGATTTTTTATATTAAAAAATGCTGCAGCCATAAAAAAGAATGAGTTCATGTCCTTTGCAGGGACATGGATGAAGCTGGAAACCATCATCCTCAGCAAACTAACACAGGAACAGAAAATCAAATACTGCATGTTCTCACTCATAAGTGGGAGCTAAACAATGAGAACACATGGACACAGGGAGGGGAACATCACACACCGGGACCCGTCGGAGGGTAGGAGGAAAGGGGAGGGAGAGTATTAGGACAAATACCTAGTGTGTGCGGAGCTTAAAATCTAGATGATGGGTTGATGGGTGCAGCAAACTACTATGACACATGTATCCCTATGTAACAAATCTGCACGTTCAGCACATGTATCCCAGAACTTAAAGAAAAAAAAAATGCTGGAAGCCATTGCCCCAAATGCTGAGTTCTAAGCAGAAAACTTGCAAGTTAGAAGCCTGAGGACTCCAAGGTTAAGGCAGCACATGAATATTCAGTTTCCTTCTCTCTAGACTCCAGAGTCCCTACAGAAGTCTGGCACAGATAGCCTGGTCTGATCAACTTCAGAATCTAAACACACCTCATTTACATAACTACTCACTTTAGGTTGTTTTCAGTTGCCTTCTAAGATTGAAAATGCTAAGGCTTCCCCAGGTTTCAATATTACTTGGTCTTTTTTTTTTTGTAAGAATCTGACAGGTCAGTAGTTGGATGACCAAATGTTTGAAGAAAGAGTTACTGAAAGGTGATATAGTTGGATTGGTGCTTTAAGTTGAAGACTGTGTACATAATGGGTAGAATAAGAATCCCCAAATAATGGTTGTGATTGTGAAAATGGAAAGTAGATGATAACCTTAAAGAATTTGTGAAGTTGGGCCGGGCGCGGTGGCTCACGCCTGTAATCCCAGCACTTTGGGAGGCCGAGGCGGGCGGATCACGAGGTCAGGAGATCGAGGCCACGGTGAAACCCCGTCTCTACTAAAAATACAAAAAAATTAGCTGGGCGTGGTGGCGGGCGCCTGTAGTCCCAGCTACGTGGGAGGCTGAGGCAGGAGAATGGCGTGAACCCAGGAGGCGGAGCTTGCAGTGAGCCGAGATCGCGCCACTGCACTCCAGCCTGGGTGACAGAGCGAGACTCCGTCTCAAAAAAAAGAAAAAAAAGAATTTGTGAAGTTGAAGAAAGTGGAGCATTGCTGGAAAGCACTTCCTCTAAAATTTGCATCACAAAGGAGTACTGGTCCTGCCTGACAGAGCAGCATTGACCTCCACCTGAAAGAGCAGCCTGACTCAGTGGGTCTCTGGTCCGCACACTGCAGTCACAGTGTGGACATTCCTTTGCAGTGTGTGGTAGCTCCCCCAGGGCAGTGGGCCTGAAGAGACTTGGGGGTAAGTGGTCAGGATTGCTTCCTGCAACACTGAGAGGTCCTGACTCATGGGCTCTGGATCCCCTCTGACTAATGATCTGCAAGTGACCCTCTGCTTGTTCTCTAGCAGGTCCATTCAAGGCAGGAATTGTAATTTCCTAGCACACAATGCTAGGTGAAAGGGTTCATTGTGTCACCAAGAATGACACAGTAATTTAAGCCTGGGAATGCAATTTATTCAACCTCCCCATTTCCTAAATGAGTTCAGATTAGAACAATCTCTTAAAGAACAATTTTAGAAATGTTAATGTTTTTCTTTTTCTTTTTTTTTTTTTTATAGGGGGTGGATGAGTGGGTAAGATGGAGGTGGCCATGGAAAGAAAGGAGAGAAGGAGCCTTTCCATAACCATGACTTGAAATGACCTAGTCAGAATGTTATGGCTGTTAGGAGGAGTTAGGACGAACAAACATGCACTTTCTGCCAGTGGGGTCCAAAGTATTCTGTGTATCTCAGACAAGTGCAAACCTGCCTAGCCTTTCTCTGTCTCCCTAGGAGGTACTGTTTGTGTGACAAAGAGGGTTGTCAGTAATCCAGCAGACGCCCCCTTGTACTGCATTGAAATCCAGCACATTCCTCCCTACAGTAGGAAGGACAGACCGGGCTTGCTTTGGGGTTTATTAACCATCTTGAACTATTTTCCAAATGTTTTAGGTTCGAAAAAACCTGAATCACACTGGGCCACAGCCACTTTTTCTTCTTCACTATTAAGCCTATATGTATTTTGTGGGAAATGTAATCCATATGTTTCTGATTCCTTTACACTTAACTCATCAAGCAGGATTTGTTAAAGCTATTTCATGCCCTGGATGCCTTTGGAGCCATTTCCTTGTGACTTTCAAAGCCTTTTATTCTCCAGAAATAGGAAGTTACATTTTATGAAATGTAAATGAGCTTGAACCCCCAAAGGTCTTATTTGGGTCAGAATTTGGAACACTTGGGATCAGTAAGAAGCATGCTCTATTCCACTCTTTTAGAGGAATTTCAGCTCAGGGAATACTTTTACACTTTTCAATGCACAAAATTGGCTAAACATTAATTAAGATGTACTTGGGAGAAAAAAAAAGCAAAAAATTTTCATTGTAATAGCACATATCATTAATGAAAAGGGGTAAATATTTCTGATTAAATAAAAGCTACCTCAGCTAAATTACCGTAAAATAAAATAAACCGAAACAACCGAATACATCTCCGAACATCATTAACTATGATCCTATTGCTAAATTGCTGTTTTAATTTTGTGGCCCTAAAGTGAATCTCCAGTAAATATTTTTTACAGTACCTCCCACCAGAACGATTAAAATAATTCTCCAGGAGCAAAGCTGTTTTCATGTCTTGGAGAAATATTCTGTTGTCTGAAAGCTCCTTTTCTTCAGCAGTAGAAATTTGCAATTAAAACAATTAAAGAAATGCATAATCTAAAAATTCTCTCCTCTCCTCTAATTCTAGGAAGAAATTCCATGTTGGGTGTGACATAATAAAACAGGCTCAATTCTGAGCCTTTGCAATTGTTTCTTTTTCTGCCTGGATTAATCTTCCCTACAATCATGAATCTGTCTCCTCTGTTATCTCCTCACTGAGGCCGGCTCTAACTGTCTGGACTGAAAGAAATCTCCAATTCTCTTTATGTAACTCTCTGCTCCATTTATCCGTTTTACATTTTTCACAGGAATTAGCATCATCTGCCATTACTTAATGTCATTTGTGCACTTATATTTTCTTTTCTCAATGAGAATCTAAACACATACCTGTATCCCATTACTAAAACATTAGCTGACAAATGGCAAGCACTCAATGTTTACTAAATTTAATTGCAACAATTTGTTCAACACCTATTGACACGTATTATGCACCAGGTTTTATGCTACATATCAGAGGTACAATGAAATATAAAACCAAGTTCCTGTTCTCAATAACCTCCCATCTTGAGGACAGAGAATACAAGTCAATTACTCTAGTGGTGTGTGGTAATTTTACTAGGGTCCTAATCCAGACCCCAAGAGAGGGTTCTTGGATCTCCTGCAAGAAAGAATTCAGGGAAAATCCATTGAATAAAGTGAAAGCAAGTTTATTAAGAAAGCGAAGGAATAAAAGAATGGCTATTCCATAGACAGAGAAGCCCAGAGGGCTGCTGGTTGCCCTGGTTATTTGTTGATTATATGCTAAACAAGGGGTGGTGTATTATTTATGTCTCCTCTTTTAAAACCATATAGGGTAACTTCCTGATGTTGGTATGGCCTTTGTAAACTGTCATGGTGCCGGTGGGAGTGTAGTAGTGAGGATGACAAGCGGTTACTCTCGTGGCCATATTGGTTTTGGTGGGTTTTGGCTGGCTGGTTTACTGCAACCTGTTTTAACAGCAAGGTCTTTATGACCTGTATCTTGTGCCAACCTTCTGTCTCATTCTGTGACTTAGAATGCCTTAACCATCTGGGAATGCAGCCCAGTGGGTCTCAGCCTCATTTTACCCACCTCCTATTCAAGATGGAGTTGCTGTGGTTCACATGCCTCTGACAGTAAGATAAAGTTTGCTTGAGAAAAGTGAATTGAAAAAGCCTAGTTATTTTATTGCATAATTAGAATAAGAGGTATCAGAAGCACATTTATCAAAGCTACCAGATAGGAATTAACTTCTTCTAGGATAAAATACATTGTTGTATTTATCATCCTAATGTAGTTTGGAAAAATCCTACCTTATTGTGCAATACAAATCAAGACTTAAGAGAAACCATAGAGGATACTAGTTAAGGGAACTGAAATTTTTTTTCTTGATTTTATAGGTAGGTTTTCAAATGGGAAATGAATTGTTTATGTTCATTTGCAAAGTGAAGAGAAGAGAAAGAAACGGCACTAAGGCTAGACTCACAAAAGCCGAATTCTCATGTGAAGTCCACCCTCGTGGCTACCCATAAAGCAGTGGCATTCCAGGTTTATCAAAGCCTGAAAATAAAATACAACTATCCAGAACGTATTGGTAAGAGAAGATGTTAATCTTGATCCTCAGGTTCAAATAGAAAAACGCCTTCCAAGTTGGAACTCTTCCCTGCCTTTTCAAGCCAGAAGAGTCCACATTGGTGTCTATACAACTTGATTCAATAATTGACAACTCTCATCTCCACACTTTGCCCTTTAGATTTTATCACACGCCTTGCCAAACCAGCATCTTGGGAACACGGACACCACAAACTTTATAAAATTTTTGGACTCCCATAGAAGACATGCTACAAGCACGTAAAATTGACTAAAAGCTTTCTGAGAACAGAAACCAAGTTGGAGCTCACCTTTCTCACATCTCTAGCCACAGTAATTCCTACTCAAAGTCAGTTAAGAAGAGAATTTAATTGCCAATTAAACCTGTAGTGACTTTCATTAGTGTCTTTTCTCACCTGTAAGAGGTCACTTGCATTATTTTTAGTATATTTGGAAATGAAGGCATAGAAACATACACCAGGCTTCCAGGGTTACTTGGCGACAAGGTTTTTTTCCTAAAATTTCTAGGAATAGCCTACCTCCATGTCTGTAATGGGGGTAACATCAGCATGAATGGAAAAGTAAAGATTTCTAAAAATCTGCTTCTCTATAAAAGCAATAAGAACACTGGCAAAATTTCTGAAATCAGCTTTTTCAGACCTAGGAAACCTTGCAAAAATCCAAGGAGCATTTACTCAGAAAAAACCCTGCTGCGTCTCTTGGAAGAACAGCAATCTATGTGCAAGTTACCCTGTGAAATCCTCTCCTCCAGGATTTACAGCAGCATTGAAAACATAGCCCTGCAATCATGGTGACAACCAGCAGCCTAGAAACCACTAGAAGGGGAAGAATGAGTTTGGAGCTCCCCTAAACCCCAATCCCTGAGCTTTATTTGACTCCTGTAGGGCAGTACCCTGGAAGTCCAATTGACAGCACTTTTTATTTGATCTGACTCAAAGCTTGGCCAGTGTGAAAGGCCTTTTTCTCAAGGCATTTGTTGAAAACAATCAGCAGTAATTACTCATCATTGCAGATGCCTGAGGCATTGATAACAGTTGGGCTAAACAAGGAGCTGAATAAATATCTTAAAAAGAAAAGCTGGAAAATGAGATATCCATGGAGACTTGGAAGACCTCCAACATATTTCTGAGACTCTAGAAGGCAATAGGCCTACATAGAATTTTGTAAATTTCCAGAAAATTTCTTAGAAAGTCTGATTTCTCACTTCTGGCTAACTTGGAGACTCTATGCAAGCAGGAAGTGAAGATTAAGTCAGAGTTGTAAAGTGCCAAAGTGAGCTGCAATGACTATACTAATATCAGACAAAATATGCCTTAAGACTAACTGTCATTAGTGACAAAGAATGATACTTTTTAATGATAAAAGAGTTAATCAAGAAGACATACTAGATATAAACATATATGTACTGAACAACAGAGTTCCAAAATGCACGAGGCAAATACTGAGAGAATTGAAGGAAGACATAAATAGTTCAATGTTAATAGATGGAGACATATTTCACGTTTAATAATGGCTAGAATAACTGGACAGAGACCAGTAAAAAATAGAATGTCTGAATAGCAAAGCTAAAAGAGATCTATATAGGTAGCACCCTACCCAACAACTTGAGATTACATTCTTCTCAAGTGCAGAAGGTACATTCCCCAAGATGAATCATATGTGAAGCCATAAAATGTCTCAATAAATGTAAAAAAATTAAAATTATACAAAGCATGTTCTCTGATCATAAGAAAATGAAATGGGAAGTTAATAACAAAAGGAAATTTGGAAAATTAAACAACACTCTTAAATAACCAACACTCTTAAATAACCAAAAAGCCAAAAGAGAAAGCATAAAGAAAATAAATTATTTTTACAAATGAGAACAAAACCACAACACACTAAAACTTACAGAATGCAGCTATTACAGTCATTTAGAAGGAAATTGATAGTGGTAAATGCCTATATTAAGAAATAATAAAGACCTCAAATCAAAAGCCTGATTTTCCCCTTTTAGAAGCTAGTAAAACAAGAGCAAATTAGATGCAAAGTAAACAGAAAGAAAGAGATGATAATGATTGAAGTAGAAGTAAATAAAATAGAGAATAGAAAAACAATAGAGGACATAAATAAAATCAGAAGTAGGTTATTTGGAAAAATCAACAACATTGACAAAGTTTAGGTAGGCTGACCAAGAAAAACAGGGAGGAAATGTAAATGATCAAAATCAGGTATGAATGGGAGTACTTATTACTGAACCTAGAGAAATAAAAATAATATAAACAGTTGTATGTCAACAAATTCATAGAAAGACAAAAACTACCTAAACTGACTTGAGAAGAAATAGAAAAGCTAAATATACTTATAACAATAAAGTGACAATTAGTAATAAAAAAATTTTCACAAGAAAACCCTGGGACATGATGACAAGAATGACTGATGAATCCTACCAAATGTTTAAAAAAGAATGAACATCAATCCTTCACAACCTCTTTCAAGAAATATAGGAGGAGGAGACATTGCCCAGCTCCTTCAATGAGGGCATTATACCAAATACCAAAACCACACAAAGCATCACAAGGAAATAAAACTGCAGACAATATCCCTTATTAATATAATTGCAGAAATACTCAACAAAATACTAGCAAACCAATCCAGCAACATATAAAAAGATTGTATGACATGATCAAGTGAGATTTATCTCAGGAATGCAAGGGGGATCACAAAATGAAAATCAGTATGTAATAGGCCAAACTAATAAAATAAAAGAAAACTTCTCTACATGGTCATTTCAATTGATGCAGAAAGCACTTGGCAAAATTCAACAACTATTTATGTTTAAAAAAAACACACAAAAAACACTCAAACTAGGAAGAGTAAGGAACTTCCTCACTCTGATAAAACTTCCTATTAATGTCATACTTAATGAAAAAAAGAATAAAATCTTTTTCCCAAATATCAGAAACAGACAAGGATATCTACTCTTGTCACTTCTATTTAACATACAGAAAGTTTTAGTGAGGGTAATTAGGCAATTTTTAAAAAGCATCCATTTTAGAAAGGGTAAATAAAACTGTACCTGCAGACAACATGATCTTGTATATAGAAAATTCTAAGGTATCCAGTAAAAGGCTATTAGAGGTAATAAATGAGTCCAGAAATGTTGCAGGGTACATCAATATACAAAAATCAGTTGTGCTTCCATATAATAGAAATGAATAATTCAAAAATGAAATTAAGAAAATAATTTCATTTATGAAAACAAAAAGAATAAAACAATTATAAATTAAGCAAAAGAACTATAAAACTTGTTTACTGAAAACTATAAAACATTGTTGAAATAAATTAAATAATACCTAAATACATGGGCAGATGTCCTGTGTTCATAGATTAGAAGAAAACATTTTTAAGATGTCAATACTTCCCAAATTGATCTATAGATGACATACAATCACTCTGAAGATCCTAGCTACCATTATTTTTAGAATTTGTCAAGTGAATCCTCAAATTTATATAGGAATGCAAGGCACCCTGACTAGACAAAAAATTTTGAAAAAGAAGAACAAAGTTGCAGGAATCAAACTTCCCAATTTCAAAACTTATTACAAACTACAATCAAAAAAAGGAAGCGGTAGCATAATGAGAGACATATAAATCAATGGAATAGATTTTAAAGCCCAGAAATAGTCCTTTATATTTATGGTCAATTTTTGACAAGAGTGCCAAGATAATTCAATGAAGAAAGAATAGATTTTTCAAAAAAATAGCTCTGGGAAAAGTTGTACTCCTACCTTATGCCATGTATTAGTCTGTTCTTACACTGCTGATAAAGACATACCTGAGACCGGGTAATTTATAAAGGAGAAGAGTTTCAATAGACTCACAGTTCCACATGGCTGGGGAGTCCTCACACCATCATGGCAGAAGGTAAAGGAGGAGCAAAGGCACATCTTACATTGAGGCAGGCAATGTAAGGCTTGTGCAGGGCAACTTCCATTTATAAAACCACCAGAACTCATGAGACTTACTATCACAAGAACAGTATACAGAAAACCACCCCTGTGATTCAATTATCTTCACATGGCCCCACATTGACACATGGGGATTATTGCAATTCAAGGTGAGATTTGGGTGGGGACACAGCCAAACCATTTTGTACCATACACAAAAATTAACCCCAAATGGATCGAATACCTAATTGTGAAAACTAAATTTTTTAAACTCTTAGTAAAAAAAGTATAAATCTTTTTGACCTTGGATTAGACAACTGATTTTTAGATATGATACCAAAAGTTTAGGCAACAACAACAACAAAAATAGATGAATTGGACATCATTAAAATTGAGACTTTTGTGTTTCAAAGGACATCATCAAGACAGTGAAAACTGAACAGAAGAAAATATTTGCAAATTACGTATATCAAAAGGGACAAACATCCGGAATATATAAAGAATTCCTGCAACTCAACAATAAAAGTATAAAAATCCCAATTTAAAAATAGACAAATGGACAAAGTATTTGAATAGATATTTCTTCAAAGAAGATATATAAATGGCCAATAAACATGAAAAAATGTTCAACATCATTAGTCAGTAGGGAAATGCAAATCAAAACCATAATGAGACACCCCTTCAAACCCACTAGAATGATTATAATTGTTTTTTAAAAAAAGGAAAATAACAATTGTTGGTGAAGATATAAAGAAATTGGAACTCATATATTGCTGGTGGAAATGTAAAATAGTACAGCTGCTATGGAAAACACTTTGGTGGTTCCTCAAAAGTTTAAATATGAAGTTACCAGATGATTCAGCAATGCCACTCCTAAGTATATACCCAAGAGAACTGAAAAACATGTCAATGCAAAAATTTGGACATGAATGTTTGTAGCAGCATTATTTATATAGCCAAAAAACTAGGAAGAACCAAAATGTCCATCAACGGATGAACAGATAAACAAAATGTGCTATGTCCATACAGTGGGATTATTCAGTCATAACAAGAAGTACTGACACATGCTGCACCATGAACAGATCTTGAAAACATTGTGCTAAGTGAAAGAAGCCAGGCACAAATGGTTATACATTCTGAGTCCACTGATGTGAAATCTCCAGAATATTCCAACACTTTGAGACAGAAAGATTAATGTTTGTTAGGGGTTGAGGTAGGGGAAAATGGGGAATTACTGCTCATGAGTATAATGCTTATTTAGGGGGTGATAGAAACGTTCTGGAATTAGACATTGGTGTTGGTTGCACCATTTTGTGAAAATACTAAAAAAGCACTAAACTGTATAGTTTAATGAGTGAATTTCATGATATGTGAATTATATCTCAAAAATGTAACTTGTCAATTACTCAAAAGCTTTCAGGCTTGGGAGTAAGAGCTTTTTTTGCATACTTTGGTTCATACTATTGTTATTCTTACATAATGCAGGAAATTTTTGTCATGACGCCTCCTAGAACAATTCTTTTGTTAATGACTCAATTCCCATTGGAGAACTATTAAAGAGGAAATGACAGATGATGTGTTTTATTTAAGAACTAATACTACTCATTATTCATTGTCTTCTTTCTGGATTTTCTCAGTGCTTGAAACATGAAAGACAGAGAATTGACCAGAAGCAAGCGTCCTTAGAATGGGGTCGTCGTATTTGAGAAATGTGCTACAGGGATCTAGGTATGGTGTTCTTTCAAGACTCAGCCTCTGCAGTCTCGAGAAAGGGCTGGCATATGTTTTGAGAAGAAAATGTGTAGATAGCTTTTTTTGTTTTGTTTTTGTTACTTTACCAGCAATATTTATTTTTGGAACCAGAAATATATAGGTTGACATGTAATGCCATCTTAAAGATCATGATAAATGATGAGCTACTGGGAAAAGAAGGCTTTGGTGTCAGCTCATTGGCAGACTAGAGAGCGCCCAGCCAGCAAAGATGGAGTTTGGATTTCTGCAAAAAGAATAGAGTAATTTTGATCTCGTTAGGATCGGATCAAAAACAATTGTCTTTTTGATCTGTGTTTTCAAAGTATTCATATGTAAAAAGACATAGTAAAAGGGGCATTATTCATTGCATATATAATCTGGAATAGCATCTTTAATGCTTCTATGACATTTTTAATGTTGTTTAATGTTTAACTTTTAATAAAAAAGGAAAATTCATATTTTACCTTAAAATGCATTAGAATATATAACAACTTAAGCAGCAGATTTTCTTCATTGTTTTTTCTTCATATAATTAAGTTATATCAAGTTTGTGTAGGATGAGGCCATTATCTTCTAATGCTGGAAGGCCAAGTGGTAAAATACTTGTGGTATTATTCTAAGAGGATGTTGCATATAGATAATTGACAAATGATTGCATTTGATGTCTATTTAGTGATGACATAACAGTAATGAAATATATAATAATACAAGGATAAATTAATAATGATGACATCCATTTTCTCTCTTTGGTGAAGCTTATTTACATTTGCATAAAATTTTATAATTGAATTCTGGCTATATATAGCATCCTTTGTCATCCAACTTTGACCAAATAGGGTCAGGTTGCTGGGGCTGTTATCTCTCATTTAACTGTATGTTTGCAACTAAGTATTCTTTTCTGTTATGACCATGATATTTGAATGACTAATATGCACTGTGTACTGAGAATATAATAATGAGAAGTTAGATATCATCTGTGCATTTAGGTCTTAAACTCTATGGGATAAACAAATAATCAAGAAATTCCAAAAAAAATTGGGATTAGAATGATCACAGGAGAAATACAGAATCCTAGAATGTGAGGCAGCTAAAGATTTACCCAAGATGAGCCTGGCAAGTAAGGTAGAACCCTGACTAATCAGAGTTTTAAAAACCAGGTCAAGGAGTTTAGACTTTGTTCCAAGGACTAGCAGAAACCATTAAAGAGTTTTAGGTAGGAAATGGTATAATTAGACTTGCAGTTTTAAAAGGAGACACTGTTTGTATGTGTTGTAATAACATAATTTATTATCTAGACCAGGGCAGTTTGGAGAATAAAAAGTGGTGTCATTGCTAATTATGCTGAGACTACGGGTATTAAAACTCTTGCTGCCCCGGACAACCTAGGACATACAGTCACCCTATTTACAGGGAACTGCAATGGAATTAGACTGGTACATGAAGAAAAACTAGGAAAGAAGATGATAATTTTAACTATGATAAGACAGCCAATAGAGAAAGAGATAGACAAATATGATAGTTAACTTAGAAAAATGAACATAAAAAGTTGGTCATGGATTGAATGTGAAAAAGGATAGAAGGTTAAGAAATCTACCAGGCATCTGTCTTGTAAAACTGAATGAGTGCTGGAGACATTTACTGAGATGGGGAATGTTGGATAAGTTTTAGAGAGAAGGTGATAGTTTTAGATGTGTTCATGTTGAGCTGAAGATAACCATTAGGCACTAACAAAGAGCTGGTATCAGGATTTACACAAGCTGGTCCTTCACATAAGCAGCTGCCATGTAAGGTGGTAGCTGGCCTGCAGTGACGGTGTGGGCTGCAGAGCACTAGCCATCACCCGTGTATCTCTAGTACACTCATGGTTCTAGAAATATCAAGCACTCACTGTATTCCCCACTCATCCTGACTGTGTGGCTCAAAGACTAGAAATGTAGTCTAATTCTAGATTTTCATCTTGATTTATCTGGAGAAATGCCTTAAGAACTTCTCCTCCCAAGCAAGATGTTTGGAGATGTCTAGTGTGAAGGACGGTTAAAAAAAGTTTTACAAGCTGCCCTTTTGGGATCTGACAGTCCTGATAAATTAAGAGGCAATGTGCTTGATGATCAAAAGTGGTAAGATCTGATGCTGACCGATGGTGCATTTTGCTTTGGATACAATCAACTCTGCCATAAAACCAGTAAAGATTACTGTTTTTCAGGGAAGAAGTATTTTAAGATTCAATATAGGAGGTAAAATATAATTTGAATACTACAGGCTAAAAAATAATTGTGTGTGTGTGTGTGTGTGTGTGTGTTAGGTGGAACTTCACTTTTCATTATATACACAAAAGCCCCTGTAGAAGCGACTCCACTGTCTTGTTTTTATCACTTATTCTAGGTAAATTTGGCTCTCAAATCTTTTAATTTCAGTCCATTTTGTGTTTTGAAATGAAAGATGAACAGAACTCAAGTACACATGTGTAGGTTAGACACTTGGAAGGTGATGTGAAATATATCAAGAATATTATATGTACTTTCTTATAAAAGATATTCAGCTTTGTTTTGTTTATTGTTTATCTTTCATTTTTGGGTGACCCAATTTTCTTCAGACCCTTGTCACTTTGCTTAAAGTATGCAGGTGTTTGAGGGACTTTGAGAATTATAATACTATTGCTTCCTTTCATATTAATAACAGAAAAACTTTTTATTATAACAATTTATAATATTACTTTGCTCTAAATTACTAGAAATATTTACCATAATCTCATTCCTTTTTCATGGGAAAAATGTGTGGGATTATTTATTAATACTTCTAAGCTTCTCAAACAAAAAAACTCCCAATTTGTTTAACTCTGATTCATGTTTCATAGATCTGAAAAACTGTAGGGCTGACTCAAAGCTATTTTTAAATGTCCATATCTTCAACAATGACATTTATGAAAAATGAGCATCTGTTGTAAAATCTGCAACATGAAGATAACTTCCAAGGTTCTTTCCAGCTCCATAGAAATTCTATCAGTATTTTAATTCATGGGATCTGACAGTCCTACGGTTTTATTTTATAAAACTATTAAATACCTGAAATATTAAGAAGTAAACTTCTCTTTCTCTCTTTTATTTTTTAATTTTTATTTTTCTGCTGTTATCATTGGATGCTAGAAATAAAGTATTTTTGTTTCCTTAGTCTTGCAAATTGGAAGGTTTTAAAATAAAGAAGTCAGGCCGGACACAGCGGCTCACACCTGCAATCCCAGCACTTTGGAAGGCTAAGGTGGGCGGATCACTTGAGGTCAGGAGTTTGAGACTAGCCAGGCCAACATGGTGAAACTCTACCCCCACTAAAAATACAAAAATTAATCGGCATGGTAGTGCACACCTGTGATCCCAGCTACTCGGGAGGCTGAAGCAGGAGAATCTCTTGAACCCGGGACGCAGAGGTTACAGTGAGCCGAGATCACGCCGTTACACTTCAGCCTGGGCAACAGAGCAAGACTCCATCTCTAAATAAATAAATAAATAAATAAATAAATAAAATAAAAAAGTAAATGCCTTGAAAAGAAGAATCCTAAATGATCTAGTCTTGGAAATTATAATTGGTTAATTAAAATTGGAAGGTGCTGTGTTTGGTCACTTGTCCTTGTAGAGACACAGCCAATGAAGCAGATGAAAAAAAAAAAATTCTCTGGCCTCATACTAATGGTATTTCATTCATAAAAAGAAACTGTGCCCTGAGATTTAATTGAGTGGTTCCAGGGCCATCCCAGCAGAAAATCAGCTGGTTGGGCTTCTATATAAACATGATGACATGTTGAGGGCGGTGTTTACTTTTTTCTAATTAAAGCCAATTAGAAATTCCATTATATTTCTGCAGTGATTTCTGACAGCAGCATGCCCTGGGAAATACTCATGGTACTTCTCGAGTAAGGCTTTCCTCCATGCCACATTCATTTATTCCCTTCAGTTTTAAACTTATCCCATGCTCTAATTATTGAAGCCGGCTCTGAGACCTTGGTTTTTCAGGATCATTCAAAAACAAGACCGGAGGACCCAGCGGAATTCAGACCAACTATTTGTGATGATGTTTGATGTTTTCAGCCTTGGTAGTGGTTCTCTCCAGACAGACACTTTGTTTTCTTTCCCTTCTTCAGTTCTGTCAACTTTCATAATATTGAGGCAAAACCTCCAATTGAGTACCCAGTTTAACAACGAGTAATCTTTTGCAGGGACCCACACTATTAACAGAAACAATTAAGAAGCCAATGAAAATACATCAACTGCACAGCAAAAGCAGGTACTTGTCATGCATGGTGAAAGGCTGTTATTGAGGTTTAATTTGTCACAGAGCTGTAAAACCTGTAAGGGCTTTGTTTTTCATTAATGATACTCTTTTTTTTTTTTTTTTTTTTTTTTCTTTTTGAGACAAGAGTCTCTCTCTGTTGCCCAGGCTGGAGTGCAGTGGCGCGATCTCGGCTCACTGCCAGCTCTGCCTCCTGGGTTCACGCCATTCTCCTGCCTCAGCCTCCCAAGCAGCTGGAACTACAGTCGCCCGCCACCGTGCCTGGCTAATTTTTTGTATTTTTAGTGGAGACAGGGTTTCACTGTGCTAGCCAGGATGGTCTCAATCTCCTGACCTTGTGATCCACCTGCCTCGGCCTCCCAAAGTGCTGGGATTACAGCCATGAGCCACCACACCTGGGAAATGATACTCCTATTCTATATTTTAAAACAAGCATTCAGAGGCCAGAGGTGTGTGAGTTTTGATTTTTTAAAATAATGCCTATTGTACATTTGTGTAATAGCTGTTAAGAAGTTCTCAAAATTCAATGCCACTGCACACTAAAATTTGGTTTAATCAGCTGCACATTTAAGAAAATAAAATATAGGAAACTCACTAAAATGTTGTTCATTTCCAAATTCACAGTCACATTTTATTGTCTTGACCTTTTCTTTAACTTATAATTTCAAGGCTAAATTTTAAATGCCAGAAAACTTCTTGCAAGGAAACTTATACTCAGGGGATCTCCAACTCGTTGCCAATGAGAAGAGTTCACATAAAGACATAGGAGTTCAGATAAAGTTACATGACTTTTAGAAAAGCATTTAAATTTTTCCATGTTCCTCTAAACTGAAACGACTCTGGGTCTTGATGAGCTAATATCTAAAGACAGTTTACAAAAGAGGATGTCTTTTGTAAATAAGACTTTTAGAGGCAGAAAATGAAGAATTTGACGCATTCTGAGGCCTTCTAAACTAAAACGAAAGAACAGGTCTGTGACTGTAGCAAGAACTGGGTTGTTCTGGAAACCTTGATATATTAAGAAAGTGGAAGTCAGGTGTTTATCTGATGTGTGTTATTATCAATATCTCCAAGAAAAATCAAAGTGCAAATAATATATTAAAATCAAAACTTGAATGTCAACTCTAGGTATAGGAATAAGGGATTTTAAAAGGCCTTCTCTCTTTTTCTTCTATCTGCTTGATTGTAGCTCAGCTTATGCACTGGAAAAAGGGAATAGGAAGTGAATTCGTCTCCTGAATTGTAACAGGAGATGAAATTTTGCTCAATTAGATTTGTAATTGTTGTAACCTTTAGCAGTTCTTGTGAAGATAATGGCAGGGAAAAAGACTGAATGGAATTTTTCAGACTTTATTTTCTTCATTGTGCTGAAGTGTGTCTTGTGTGTCCAAAGATAATCAAGAATTGGCTGTAAATAAAATTCAGTCTCAAGGAAAGATATCCCTCTCCTTTCCCGAGTTCCCAGACCACCTGTTCATGCAGTCATGGAATTTCTCCTTTGCTAAAATGAGCTTTATATAGTCAAACATCTCATAAAATGGGAGAGGGGCCTGTGAAATAACAAGAGAGAGTATTTAAAGGGTCTGACTTACAGAAATGCGCCCAGATGAGTTTGGCCAATTGGGGTCAGTTAAGCCTTCCCTGACACCGGCCATTAGTAATATTTTCCATGCACTAAGTAAAACAATGGAAATTCATCACATCTGGTTGAGCCTCCAATACCTATGCAGCTTGTAATGGTTTTTGCAATCTTGATACGAAACAGCACCGTGGCACTCAACGATAGATTGTTAGTGAGCAAAGAAGGTGCACTTGTCCCAAAACAATGAACAGTTGCTTATTACCATTTCCCTTAGATGCCTCCCTCTGGTTCATGTTGCTAGAGCATTTCATCTTGATCCAAAGAGAATTTGGGGTTATTTTCCTCCCTTACTTCTTCCCCTATCTTTAGATCAATCAGCAGTAAACCTCTAGAAAAAGAAAAAAAAAAAAACATTTTGTATCTCTTCTGGGGCACCACACTTTCTTACTGAAAAGTTTTGGTTGGCTGGATAAGTTTCTTTGAAGGTAAAGGAAAAGAGCTTCGAAAGACTGATGAATTCAAGAAATATTTGCCACCTTAGAGATCTTGTTCTTACCTTACATTTTCTTTAAGTACTTGAGATTTAGAAAAAGGACATCGAGCATGCCTGAATTGTCCTTAAGCCACATACTTGATGTTAATACTGAAGAATGATGTTTTAAAATCCCAATGTATCCACCATTGTTCTCTTTGAGTAGAATCAATAAATAAGTTTCGTATAGGTTACAGAAACAATAACTCAAAGAGGCAGAGTCTATGTCTATCTTGTTCGCCATTTCCAACACTCATTAAGCCACGAGGAGACACTCAATGCATGTTTGTTAAATGCCTGACTGTTACCTAAGTTTTCCTCTTCTGAAAACAACTGTATTTGTAGGTTGTAGTGTTAAGACACTCAATATCGCATTGCCAATGTGAAGGATATAGGACTAGGAGTCAAAAGTCCTATTGCTAGTTCTAAATTTGTAGTAATTACAGCAATAATAATAAACATTTATTAAGAGCTTAAAATTATCATGTATTATCATACATTAACTCATTTTTTACCCATAATGTTGTAAAGCAGGTATTCATACTATCAACTAAATGTTTGGAAAGCAGAAATTGAGGCATGGAGAAGTTAACCATTTTGCTCTATATCACAGAGCTAGTAGGTGGTGAAACCAAGATTTTAACCCAGAGCTTTTTTTCTAAATACAATGTTTTGCAGGTAAAATTGTTGTGTTTTGCTAAACCAATCACTTTGCACCTTAGTGACTACCTTTATGAGATTAGCATAATCTTACCTACCTCAGAAGAACAGTACAGATGGGGGCTTCAAACTGAATATTTATGGGTACATTTTCCAATATAAATATGTATGAGATAGTTTACTGTTTCCAGGACACTTACATTGCCATCAGATGTCACAGGACTTGGGTGCCAAGATAGAAACGATTGAGATCTCCCTTTTACCATAGTTCAAATTCACATTGTTCTGGGGACAAATGATATTCTTCAATAAAACTGAGGAATCTTTGTGGCATAAATTCTTGGAGCAAAGTAACATACATAAAATGTTTCTGTTTGTAAAAAAAAGAAAAAAAACTCTCATATGTTGTTTTTATTTTTAGTTTCCATCTAGACCAGTAATTTTCCATTTCCTTCTTAGGAAGATTTTCTTAATGCACTCACACATACACACACCCCTGTACACACTCACATGTACACACATGTACATTCACATGCACAGATTCTCATGCGTACTCATCCAGAGGCATATATACACACATGTCCCTGTGACAGGGTTATGATGTGCCTGATTGCTTTTTGGTGGCAGATGGTGATGGAACATAGTATTTCTGAAGACAAGCCCAAGGTTTCCAGGTGGTCAGGAAAAATTCCATAGTTTTATCTTCTGAGGTCTTTGAGTGAAGGAGGGGAATTTTTATTTTGTTTCCTTTTAGCAAAAGATAAAGAGAATTATACAATTTCAGGGATTGACATAAATTAATCTTTAAATCTGATATATTTGGGAATGATTAAAATGATGTTATTTAAGGACACTACTGATGTTCTTGTCACACTTGTATTGGTGAACTTTTACTCAAATTTCACTATGAATTATTGAGATGTTGTGATACCAGTTTGAAAATATGTGTGTGTATGCATGCATGTGTGTTCTAATCCTCTTTGACTTCTTCAAATGGTGGACGAGTAGTCCATCATCGAGATTGTCACATAACCTACAGAAAATATTAAATTAGCTCTATATCAAACATTAAGCATACAAGCAGGGCAAACTGATCCTAGAAAGTCCTTTGTGACATTAATTTTAAAATTGCACTTACCTCGGCTGGGTGGGGTGGCCCACATCTGTATTCCCAGCACTTTGGGAGGGCAAAGCAGGTGGATCACTTGGGGCCAGGAGTTCGAGACCAACCTGGCCAATGTGGTGAAACACTCTCTACTAAAAATACAAAAAAATAAAAATAAAAATAACCGGGTATGGTGGCATGCACCTGTATTCCCAGCTATTTGAGAGGCTGAGGCAGGAGAATCTCTTGGGCCCAAAAGGCAGAAGTTGCAGTGCGTGCAGATTGTGCCACTGCAGTCCATGCTGGGCAACAGAGTGAGATTCTATCTCCAAAAACAACAACAGCAACAAAAACTCACCTTATGTATAGTTATAATGCCTTATTTTTTTCTCCCTGAAATTAGCAAGCAAAAATAGGATTTCCTTCTTCATTTGGGCAACAGGTTTCCAAAGGTCCATGGCCTTCATCTTGTGTGCTGATTGCTCTTCTTTCTCAGTGCCTACCCACTTTTCCCGGGATAGGTGATTTTCTTCTTCTCTAGGACTGGCTGTCATATAGCATGGGAAGATTTACTAACTGGCGTCTAAGGAAAAGACGGCAATGTGTATTAAAATAAGTCAATATAAATGAGTTGTCTATGTACGTAAATGAGTTGAACATAATCTTCACTGTTGAATAATGATGTAGTTCCCTTTCCTTGATTGACAAATCAAAAATTCAGGACTGTAGACTTTTTTTTGCTAGCTCAATTTGATCAATCAATACTTAAGGCCACACAGTGCCAAAATCAGCATCTGCAAGTGTGTGTGTGCACACATACGTAGCAGTTGTGTGGTGTGAGTAGGGTGGACATTAGTAATTCATATTTTAAGTGGGTGCCTTTCATTCTGGTTGCCCTTCAATGCTTTTTCTTTTGTTTTTCAGAGACTTATTTTAATATACATTGCCATCTTAGCTTTTGACGCCAGTTAGTAAATCCTCCCAGGACTTAGCTTTAACATCAGTTTTCTCAACTTCTGTCAATAATATCCTCACATAAAGCCTTGTTAAAGATTCAAATTGTGGCTGGGCGCAGTGGCTCATGCCTGTAATCCCAGCACTTTGGGAAGCCAAGGTGGGCAGATCACAAGGTCAGGAGTTCGAGACCAGCCTGGCCAATATGGTGAAACCCCGTCTCTACTAAAATTACAAAAATTAGCCAGGCATGGTGACGCATGCCTGTAGTCCCAGCAACTCGGGAGGCAACTCGGGAGGCTGAAGCAGGAGAATCGCTTGATTCTGGGAGGCATAGGTTGCAGTGAGCCAAGATTGCACCACTGCATTCCAGCCAGGGCGAAAGAGTGAGACTCCATCTCAAAAAAAAAAGAAAAAGAAAAAGAAAAAAGACTCAAATGATGTATCTTGGAGTTTGGAGGACTAGGAGTAGCACGGAGAGGCTGTGAGCACCAGGGCTGGGAATCAGGAGCTTGTGCCCTACTCCATATATCCCTATGAGTATTTGCAAGTCCCGCAGCCATTCCAGTCCTCAATAAAATCAGGATACGGGAAAACAAGTCCTGATTATTATTTCTAGTTTTAACAATCTGTGAATCTAAGCTTTAAAGCAGTATATTCAGAATGTGAGATATTTCGTTCTCCTTAAACTTCACTGTTATCTATAGATAAGGCAGGTTGAAATCCATGAGAAGGAGGTGTGCCCACACACCAGTAAATACAGAGTCTGATGAGATAGGCTAATTAAGCATGTAGACAGAAAAAGGCACCTTGAGTGTGGTCAGGTTTTTTTAAATATACGTAATTTAGCCACTTCATGGTCTTGTTTAGTCACTGATGTAGTTACTGTGTTTTTGTACTACTTAGTGCAAGAAAGAAGTTTCTGGGTAGGCTCAAGACAGTTGGAAAAATAAGCTAAATAAATACATATTTAAATTAAAACTAAAATTAAAACAAGTTAATAAGAAAAAAATTTGGAAAAATAAATTAGATTCCCCCCTCCAAATATTTATTAAGCATCAATTAAGTGAGTTTCTAAAATGTGAGAAATTAGATGTTTAATCAATAAGTAAATAATGTAAATACAGTGTCCCTTTAATCTCAGAACTAATAATTTCTTTGTGAAAGGAATCTGTGAACACTGGAATGATAGTGCATGATAATAATACATGAGCACCTGAGGATTTAGTTGGTGCAAGGAGGAAATGACAGTTGCCTACAGCAGTGGAAGGAAGGGGCAAAGAAAGATTCTAAGCAAGTCCCATACAAACTAAACACAACATCTTCAGAGAAGGGAGATACCATTGTGGCCTGGAGTGGACAGAAGTTGGTCTAGATCTGGATGATTTGAGGATAATTTTTTTTTTTATGTGGGAAGAAAAGAGAGATGGAATATGAAGGGTGAATGGCATGAACAATGGTACAGAAAAGGATTTGCGGGATTGAACGGTCCAAGGACAAGAGCAATGGATGATAATGTTGGAAAGATATGTTGAATGGGACACCTAGGGAGATGTGAATGGTGAGCTTATCCTATGGACCCTGCAGCACTGTCCAAGTTTTGGGGTGCAGAAGAGTGACACTGTGATTCAGAAAATTAAGAGACTGGAGACTAATGAGTGCAGCATAGTCCAGATGTGGTAATAATTAAGCCGCTGTCATATCCATGGACATGGAAAGGAGAAGAGTTACGTAAGCATATTTTAAAATCAGATATACATATAGTATATCCTTTCAAGCCATCAAAACATATCACAATTTTGCCTTAAGTTTCCAAATACATCTTTCTTCTTTGATCTCTCCTCCCTTCTAAAAAGATCTGATTGCACAAAAGTAAGGTAAATATAGAAAAAAGTAAGTGCAGATATCACAAGCTAAAATTAAGAGCCAGAGAATTTCAGTTCTCTGAAACTGAGTCCCCATGAGGAACCTAGGTCAGTTCAAGTGCATATTAAGACAAATGGGTGGGAACCTCTGTGTCCAAGAACAGGAATCAAAAGCAAGTCAATAAGGTGGTGAACAGCTGTCTTTGGTTTTATTTTTAACTCTTCTGCCCTGCCTCTTTTGGACATACGCGTTGTCTTTCTTAAAGTAGAATTACTTTGCTCTTGCCTCACAAAGCTCTAGAAAATCAGCGAGTTTCTGCTAAATTGGTAGACTAGAGGGCCATATCTCACGTATCTCACACTGTGTTCCAATTTAAGCTGTCTACAAAAGATCAGGATTTCACATTATAAAAGGATCCTGAACTAATTGCACTCTGAGTTAGCTCTAACTAAACTGATCTGAATCCCAACATAAAGAGAGTCTATAAATCTCAATCCTAATTTCAAAGCAATCAGGAAAGATGAGTCCAGCCTCAGTGGTGTATGGATACCCTCAGAAGTAGGGTGACAAAAGTGTGGATTTTCAGCATCCAAAATGTTTGGCCCTTAGTAAAGGCTAATAAAGTATTCAATAAGTACCGATTTTTAAAAATTTAACTTTTGTAAAGAACGTTTTATGAGTGATGCTGTATTAGTTGTCTATTGCTGCATAACTGATTGTTCCAATATTTAGATGCTTAAAACAACAAATGTTTATTCTCTGTTTCTCTGTATCAGATATTTGGGCATGGCCTTACTGGGTACCTCTGGCTCAGGATTTCTCTTGAGGTTGCAAACAAGGTGTTAGAAGAGGTTGTATTCATCTCAAAGCTTGACCAGTGGATGATCCACTTCCCAACTTGCTCATATGGCCCAGGTCCTTACTAGCTATTGGCTGGAGACATATGAGACCCTCTGGGGCCACTCACAATGTAGATGGTTGCTTGCTTTATCGAGAGCAGGGGTTTGAGAGAGAGAGAGAGAGAGAGAGAGAGAGTGACAGCTACACTGAAGTTACAGTCTTTTTATTATCTAACCTCAGAAGAAACATACCATTGCTTTTGCCGCATTCAGTTGAGTAGAAGTGAGTCACTCTTAATAGGTCCAGCCTACACTCAAGTGAAGGGAATTTCATGTGGGCTTGAATATCAGAAAGGTAGGATCACTGGGAGTCATTTCAGAGACTGCCTACCACAGATGTGATAGTGTTGCTGTGGCAGAAATCCTCTGCGCTCCTGCTACCCCAATGGTGGCCCACGGACTAGCAGCATAAGACCACCTGAAAGCTTGATAGAAATGTAGCATCTCAGGTCCAATCCCACCCAGGCCAGCCGAATCAGAATCTGCATTAACAAGGTCCAGAGATTCTTCATGTGCATACCAACGTCTGAGAAGCTCTATGCTATAGGAGCTTCACGTAATGAATCTTAGAGGAAACTACTTTTAAACGGATACCCACGCACTGGAGTCTCTATCTTGGAGCAGATGGTGATAAGCTGATGAGATTTTGCTTTCTATGCTTTTCGAAAACACAGGCTTGGGCAGGTAATCCGTGGTCTTAAAATGCACACACAGTCACAGTTTAATGGCTTAATGATGAAGCCTGAACTTTTGTTGGCCATCAGACTTAACAATGATCACATGGACGTCTCCGATTCCTGCATAGCATTTATAGGGAAAACCAGATCTTTGAACTTATGAAAAACCCCTAACCCATCATCCAAGCACCTTTCATTCCTAGAGATTATCAGAGTTTTTATTACAGGTTAAATTCTTTGTAACTTTTTCATGTGGAAAGTATCCCGTTACCTCCTGTTAGTTCTCCTGCTGAGTGCAAATGGAGTGTATACTCTACTTCCTACAGCTGTTTTGGATTTTGTTACATTTTCCAGGTTTGGAAAAAAAAAATGTGCTGACAGAATGTGGCTTCATCTACAACTCTCAACTGATTTAAGAGTATAAACAGAAATACGTTTCCTGATTGTATGTACCAATGAAATAATAATATTATCCAAAGATCCACTAGCCATTTTATTTTTAGAAACTGGGCATTAACTAAAAAGAAACAGAAAAACATGCTGGGGAAAGGTCATTATGAGATAAAGACAGCAAATACGGCTAGACAAAACAAAAAAAAAGACACATTTTTGGTTTGCACTATTTTCAATGGAAGATAGTTGCTTTTTTTTTTTTTATTTGAGATGGAGTTTTGCTCTTTGTTGCCCAGGCTGGAGTGCAGTGGTGCAATCTCGACTCACTGCAACCTCTGCTTCCTGGGTTCAAGTGATACTCCTATCTCAGCCTCCCGAGTAGCTGGGATTACAGGCACCTGCCACCACACCCAGCTAATGTTTTCTGTTTTTAGTAGAGATGAGGTTTCACCATGTTGACCAGGCTGGTCTTGAACTCCTGACCTCAGGTGATCCGCCTGCCTTGGCCTCCCAAAGTGCTGGGATTACAGGCGTGAGCCACCGTGCTTGGCCAATAGTTGCTTTTGAAATGGAAAAACAAAAAACAAAACAAAAAAAAACCTTTCCATTCGTATCTGGGCAGAAAGTCAGAGTCAAATACATATAATTGGAAAAGTTAACTAAATGATGGACTTATGTTACATTTCCCCCCAACTGATCTTTTTGGTTTTATTTTACATAATGGAGCAAAATCTTCTTAAATAAATATATGTGAAAGCAGAATGCTCCAGTCACATTTTATCATAACAAGATGAAACAAATAAAAACTTAAATCTGAGGCACTAAGAGGTAAACAACTTTTGCTCGGGCTATACAATGACACTTAGCCCATCCGTTAATAGTATGGAGATCACATCTTCCCTTTTTGTTTTCAGGGACGAGGTTGTAAGTAATAAAATTATGAGTAATTTTGGGCTCTCCCAACTGGTAAAAATCCTCAAGGTGCGTTTTATCAACTCAAGTAGATGGAGTGCTTCATGGTCCAGAATAAAGGGGCTGGAAGACGAAATATGTTGGGATGTTAGAGGCAAGAGGCTGCTGGGGAGCTCATAAAGTTAGAATCACTTTGGGACCTGTTTACTGAGAAAAGGCAGGTGAGATAGGGCTAGGGGATTGCTGGGGAGATTAATCCTGGTAATGGCAGCTGTGCAATCCCAAGTCCAGGTTCCAAAGGACAAAAAAGCCAAATTAAGATCCAGCAAGTCACACCAGAAAGTCCACTCTGGATGACGGAGCACATGTGGTGGGCAGTCTAGGTGTGTTGTAGGTGGTGTTGTGGGAACTCTGACTTTAAGGATTTTATCCCATTTAGGGGGATTGACAAATCCAGGTCACATAATAGGATGCCAGCTATGAAATCCAGGGGTTGGAATAGGGCCTTCACTCACAAGGATAAATGTGGATGTTGGTTTGCTTAGCACTGACCCAAGGCAACAGCTCAGTACCAGGCCCTAAAATAGAAAAAAATGTAAGGGATGCTGTGAGTTGGAAAGAGGAAAGAACTTCCAAAGAGACTCAGCTCATCCCTTTGACCTCCTGGATAGAAGTTTGACGGCTAAAGGAGACTGAGGTAGGGAGTGGGGAGTTGGAACACAATGTAGGAGTCTAGATTTAGTCTCTGGGCCATGAGATTTGGGGGGTGAGAGCACTGAATTGTTTTTAATCCCCTCCTTCACCACCCTGGAGAAGTTGGTAAAGCAATTATAGGGGCTGGGACGCCACGTGAGTCCATCTGGATCCATCTAGACCAGGAGACGCAGCGTGAAAAAAGTAAAGATGGTGCTGGTATCATCTTGTTTCACTCTGGTCACTTTCCTTCCTCTAGAAAGTTGCTGCTGGGTCAGGGTGATTAGCTGGGGACATGCTTACAGGTTTCTGTTGTTTTACTTTATGTGGTTTCTTATGAGCAAGAGGGAAAGTGCTGATCTTGTAGCTTTATAATCAAGAAGATGCCCTTATTAGTTCCCATTCTGGTAAATAGGAGCAGTATCTAATTTCCTTTGGAAGCAAGGCAGTAGAGGAGAAAGGGTATACCACCATGAAAAGCAATCCTGCCTGGAACCAATGTGTTTGAGTATTGAACTTTGGGTCACACAGAGTTTTTCCCAGCAATGATATTCGAATACATAATTACTCTGCTCTTCATGTGGTATTGGTAGTGCAAAAAACAAGTGTGTACTTTGTATTTATTTTCCAGATTTCCCATTTATTGTTCCCCAAGCAGAATGACGATGCAAGTTTTATTCCACCACATTGAAAGACAGCTGCTCTTGGCTTCAGGAAGCTTTTTCCTTTCCTTTTATTTCTTTTCAATCCTCCCTTTCTTTGTTTGGTGACTGGGTGCCCCTCCATGTGTCTTCTTCTTTGAATAGCACAGCTGCCACCAGGAATCATAGCTAAAATATTTAACAACCAATGCATCCCAGGTATCGAACAACTGGAATGGACATTGACCATAAGTCTGGAGCAGAAAACAAGGGGCCCTCTGCTCTGCCCAAAGGTTAACAGTTAAATTGTGGGATTGTGGTGAGCTCAAGAGGCTGCAGAAGATATGGTAAGGGGACTCAGGGTAGCAGCTAGTTTACCAAGTGGTATAGAAATATTTACATACTGAGAAATATTTACAATACTGAGATGCTCATATCAGTGCATACAGGCTAATTATCAAGGCTGATATTCGTTTCTAGAATGTGGTGACAGGACCAGTATACTTGAAGCTACAGAGGGACCCTGATGACTAACTGATACAATCTCCTTATCTCTCACATTTGTTAATTCTGTAAATACTTATTGAGCATCCACTATACGTCAGACACTTATCAAGGTACTGGTAAGATACTGGTGAATACGACAAAAAAAAAATTCCTGCTTATCTTCTAGTAGGGGGAGATAGACAACAAATAAAAGGGAAAAAAGAATGTATGATGTGATTTCAGGTTGTGATAAGTGCTGAGGAAAAACAAAGCACAACAGGCCAGTGGAGAGAAGAAGGCTTGAGAAAGGGTATTGGATTAGGCGTCAGGGAAGACTTTTCTGAGGAATTGACACTTGAGCAAAGACCTGAATGAATAGAGGGAACAGGCCATCAACTCTCTGGGGAAGGAGTCCCAGGCAGATGCGACATTATGTGCAAAAGTCCTCAAGGTGGGAAGGACTGTGGCATGTTACATGAGCAGAAAGAAAGTACAGCAAGAGCCGAGAGATGGAGGGGAGAGTGTTAGGAGAGGATAGAAAGTAGGTGGTGATCCAGTGCACCTAGGCCACGGGAAGGAGTTGGGATTTTAATCTGAACATGATAGAGCGCCACTGGATACGTATGATCTGGATTATATTTGAAGAGCACTTCAGCTGATGTGCTGAGAAGGTACTTGCGGAGGCATCAGTAGAAACATGGAGTCCAGTTAGTTTGTTTTTGTTTTTGAGATCAGACAAGGGGTAATTAGGCCTAAAGTTACCGGGGCTCAGAAAATCTACATGGCTGGTTCCAAGTCACACTGTTGAAGTTTGGTCCCAATTTTCCGGATGTCATAATGCAATCAGTGCTGGCCGTCTGAAAGTTTAGGGAACATGGCCTCTCGCCAAGAACCTGTTACTTGCCCAAACCTCACCTCTTCTCTCCCCATCCTGTCGTAATCTTTGAACTAGGAAAATTCTAACATTGGATAGTTGATAACCAAATTGAAAGAGCGTGTAAATACTCTTGAGTTAACAAGGTAAGGGATATGCCTAATTTTCTTATCACTGGGCTCAGAGGCAATACCTTTGTCTGTTTCTAAGAAAACTGAGAACCAGGGCGGGCTCGGTGGCTCACACCTATAATCCCAGCACTTTGGGAGGCCGAGGTGGATGGATCACTTGAGGTTAGGAGTTCGAGACCAGCCTGGCCAACATGGCAAAACCCTGTCTTTACTAAAAATACAAAAATTAGCCAGGCCTGGTGGCACACGCCTGTAGTCCTAGCCACTCAGAAGGCTTGAACCGGGGAGGGAGAAGCTGCAGTGAGCTGAGATTGTACCACTGCACTCCAGCCTGGGCAACAGAGCAAGACTCTGTCTCGAAAACAAACAAACAAAAAACAAAACTGGGAATCACTGATGAGTAAATTTTAAAGCAAAATGCAGATAGAGCAATGAGGAAAAAGAAAATAATAAGGATGAGGCAAGAAACAGAAACTGGAGATAAGGCAGTTCTTCTAAAAGGCACCCAGATCAGATGGGAAAATGCCAGCTCCTGCTTTCATGCAGGTTGCAGTTAGATTCCAATAGCTGTTTCTCCCTGAGGTCCATCTTCCCACAGCCCAGGGTCCTGCAGTTATCACAATTTTTTGAATTGTAAAATCTCTCTCTGTCTCACTACTGTGCCTTTCATCTCTGAATAACTAATGCCGTATGCAATGGGTAACATTTTTGGGACACTTTGCAATCATAGATCACACAATGGTTACCCGTGGACCACATCTCTTTTTCAGGTTTGTTGGGCCTACAAAGAGTTTTTGGAAATTCGAATAAGCTGCTGTATTAGTTTTCTACTGTTGTGTAACCAATTACCACATACTCAGCAGCTTAAAACAATGTACATTTATTATCTCATCATTTCCACGGCTCAGGAGTCCAGGCTTAGCCAAGTCTGCTCAGGGTCTTACCAGGCTGCAATCCAAGAGGCTGGCCAGGCTGCATTTTCATCTGGAGGCGCCAGGGGAAAGAAGCCACTTCTTTTTTTTTTATTTTTTTTTATTTTTTGAGACAGAGTCTCACTCTGTCGCCCAGGCTGGAGTGTAGTGGTGTGATCTCGGCTCACTGCAACCTCCACCTCCTGGGTTCACGAAATTCTTCTGCCTCAGCCTCCCGAGTAGCTGGGACTACAGTTGCATGCCACCACGCCCAGCTAATTTTTTGTATTTTTAGTAGAGACAGGGTTTCACCATATTGGCCAGGATGGTCTCAATCTCTTGACCTTGTGATCCTCCCACCTCGGTCTCCCAAAGTGCTGGGTTTACAGATATGAGCCACCGCGCCCGGCCGGAAGAAGCCACTTCTAAGCTCAATCAGGTTGTGGATGAAATTCACTTTGTGCAGCTATCAGTTGTATGATTGAAGATTCCAACATTTGGCTAGCTGGAAGCTGCTAAAGGGCCCTAGAGGCACAGTTGCTTGTCCTGTGGGCTTTTCTGCCATGGCTGCTTACTTCATCTCACTTCGGGGAGGGACAAGTTTCTCCTTTAAGGGCACTCACCTGATTAAGTCAGGCTCATCCACCATCATTCTTTGCTTTTTGATTAACTCTGAATCAACTGACTTGGAATCTTAATTACATCCAGAAAAAGATTTTTCCTCTTGGTCATATTCTCTTGGCTAGAAGCAAGTCACAAGTTCAGCCTACAGCTGAGGGGGTCACACAACGTATCAGGAATCATGGGAGCTTCCGTTGGGTCTGCCTGCCACAGTTGACTACATATACAAGTTAGCAAAGTGCACAGAATTTAGTTTTTCAGTTTCTTTTTTTTCTTTTCTTTTGAAACAAAGTCTAGCTCTGTCGTCCAGGCTGGAGTGCAGTGGCACAATCTTGGCTCACTGCAAACTCCGCCTCGTGGATTTAAACGATTCTCCTGCCTCAGCCTCCTGAGTAGCCAGGACTACAGGCGCCCACCACCATGCCTGGCTAATCTTTTGTATTTTTAGTAGAGATAGGGTTTCACCATGTTGGGCGGGCTGGTCTCAAACTCCTGACCTTGTGATCCACCCGCCTCAGCCTCCCAAAGTGATGGGATTACAGGCGTGAGCCACTGCATCTGGCCTTTCAGTTTCTTTTGAAAAAAATAAAAAGAATCAGAGTAGACCCTGGGGTCATATTCTCACCTGGTATCAGCCCGCAGGAGTGGGCTATTGACAGCCCCCCTTGGTTAGACATGCTCCCTGAGTTTCTATTATTCCCTTCTCTGATTTTGTCTAATTGTTTATTCATTTGTGTCAACTGCTTCACTCTGCCATTTATGGTTACAAGTTCCATAGTAAACACTTGCTAGAATTATGTAATGACAATTATTTTGCTTGTGTTTTTGTTGCTTTTGCGTATGTTTAACAGAAGTCTCCTTCAGAGCCTAAAGGAATGTTGGAGATTATTTAATTCACCTATTTTACAGAGAAAACTGAAGCTCCCAAAAGTGACTTTGCCAGGTTCATACAAGTTGTTAAAACCCCAAACTCAAGATTCTTCCTATTCAAGCCCTGCAGCATTTTTTTTTGAGAATGAAATCAAAGAAGAATTGGCCAACTCATGTCCCAAGAGACAATCTGGAAATATTTTTCTGTAAAGCCATACCTCCCTTCTCGAGGAAAACTTAGCATTTTTCGAGTATTAGAAATCACCATGAACATTGTGCATCATTAGGCCCATGGAGAGCTTTTGCTTCTTCTGCAGAGGCTTTAGTGCAGTTGAAGATGTACCAGCACGTGCCAATGAGCTGTCCCCGTGTCTTTATTCAAAAGGTCTCTTTCTACCAACAGCATACTGAGAAATGTACACCTTTTGGTGTATGCTCAATAATCGAACCTGCACTTCTCATAGGGTTCTAGAGCCAGGAAACACATGTTCAAATTCCAGCTCTGTCATTTGCTATGTGACTGGCCTTGGGCAAGTTATTAAATTCTCTGTGCCTCAGTTTTCTCATTTGCAGAAAGAGTATTAGAATAAAATTTTAGAATAATATTACATGAGTTAATAAATGTAAAGCAGTTAGAATGGTGCCTGACTCAGTAACATATATCTATTAATAATAATAATTATTATTATTACTTTCACTCGTGTTCCTGCGTAGATGCTTGTGGTTGAGATGTGTTACCTAGATCTTGAATTTGCATTCTCACTGGGTGCAATATCATTCCCAACAGGGAAGAAAATTTGTTTATTGGGAAACAAACAAACAAAAACTTATTCTTTCAATGTACAAAACATAAACATAAAATATATAAACAGAAATACTATATAGTTATAGTACAATTTCATGGGAGGATTGATTAGTTAAAAAATGCCTAAGAAGGCTTGTTGGAAGAGTGAAAATGGGGGAAAAAATGGTTGAGAGACACTGTTTTAGAAGAACAAGAGAAGACAGGCCAGGCGTGGTGGCTCACACCTGTAATCCCAGCACTTTGGGAGGCTGAGGCTGGCAGATCGCTTGAGGCCAGGAGTTCAAGACCAGCCTGGTCAACATGGTGAAACCCCATCTCTACTGAAATTACAAAAATTAGCTGGGTGTGGTGGCATACGCCTGTGATCCCAGCTACTTGGGAGGCTGTGGCACAAGAATGGCTTGAATCCAGGAGGCCAAGGTTGCAGTGAGCTGAGATCACGCTACCACACTCCAGCCTGGGTGACAACAGTGAGACTCTATCTTAAAAAAAAAAAGGAAGGACAAGAGAAGACAGGTCAAACATAATAAAGGATTTCAAGATGTGATGGCAGAGCAGGAAACCAAGCACGGGGCCCTTCTAATTTCCAGATTCTTCATGTGTGACTGTCCAGCATATACACTGATGAAGGCAGCCCTGATGACAGGCAGTCTGTGGTGTCTCTGATGACTCTTCTGAGGGGTATCATAGGACAACTCAGGATGTGTCTTTTCTTAGTAACCTCCCTCATCATTAGGACTGTTGCCTATAGTGTGGAAGGAAGGTAGAATCACCTTTTGCCGAGTTTAGCCTATTTTTCCTAGATTAGAAACAAACTGCTAATACCTGGGTAGAAAATGAAAGAGTTAGTGAAACTCAATGAGTGTTTCAGTGTGTTTGTCGCCTCCCTGCCAACCCAAGGTTTTGTCCTTTTGTGTATTAATTTGGTCTCCATTTTATGCTCTCCAAAACATGAAAGTTCTTTTATTTTACTTATTTATTTATTTATTTTGAGATAGAGTTTTGCTCTTGTTGCCCAGGCTGGAGTGCAATGGTGCGATCTCAGCTCACTGCAACCTCCACCTCCGGGGTTCAAGAAATTCTCCTGCCTCAGGCTCCCAACTAGCTGGGATTATAGGCATTCACTACCACGCCCAGCTAATTTTTTTGTATTTTTAGTAGAGACGGGGTTTCTCCATGTTGGTCAGGCTGGTCTTGAACTCCCGACCTCAGATAGCGCACCCACTTTGGACTCCCAAAGTGCTGGGATTACAGGCGTGAGCCACCACGCCCAGCCGCAAGTTCTTTTATTTTACAAATTTTGTTTCTGATAATTTGAGATGAAAGCGAGTAGAGAGAGAAAAAAAAAAGATTTCTTGATAAAAATGAAGCCTTTGGCTTCCTCCGTATCTGACCCCCGTTCAGAGTTTCTGGTGCTGTTTAACTCTGGAGATTTGTAAGAGGAAATGACCTAAGTTTACTACAGGGCTTACGCAGAGGTCCTGCTCAGCACTGCCCAGGAGCACCGATTGCTAACTGTGTCCTTCCCTCTGATGCCAGGTCCCAAAAATAGCCCAGTGGGAACAACACAGCAGCCTCTCCCTCATGGCCTGCAAATCAAAGCCCTGATTAGGTCAAAGGATGGGAAATGTGGCTACATCGCTGCTCAGAGGCTCTTCAATGCCAAGGGTGTAGAAGCTTCCTGTTCCTTCAGATGTTGGGACAGAGCCGCTGGGCAGGCTTCACTCAGGAGATTTTGCTCCATCTCTTTTGAGTCCTTGAATCTGCTGGGGAGAAGCAGTTTTCCCTTGGAAGCCTTTGAGTCCCTAAGATTCTGGAAGTCCAGGGAAGAGCACTGTTCAATCTGTAACTGCAGATGTCTGACCGAAGAAAGGCTGGCCTTGCTGGAGATGCCTCACTCCCTAGGAAAATCAATTTTGGTTTATTTCATGGAAGAAATAAGGCCACTGAAGATTTTTCCTTCTTTCTCATTTCTGGTGGGCACACTTGAAAATGGCAGCTAGTATCATTGTAATGTCACCTTACAGCTTATATCAAAAGCGTGTAAAAGTCTTTGCCCCGTAACTAAAGAGGTCCTTTGGGGTGTGGGGAGGAATTGAGGGGAAGTGACAGAGCAGAATAAGGAGGGGTATGAAAATGCTCTATGTCTTAGTCCGTTTGGGCTGTTACAGCAAACATATCACAACTAAGAGGCTTATACACAACAGAAATTTATTTCTCATAGTTTTGGAGGCTGGGAAGTCCAGATCAAGGCACGAGCAGACTCAATATCTAGTGAGGGCCTACTTCCTCATACACGACTGATATGGTTAGGCTTTGTGTCCTCACCCAAATCTCATCTTGAATTGCAATCTCCAGGTGTTGAGGGAGGGACCTGGTGGGAGGTGATGGGATCATGGTGGCAGTTGCCCCCATGCGGTTCTCATGACAGTGAGTGAGTTGTCACAATAGCTGATGGTTTTAGAAGGCAGTTTTCCCAGCTCTTACTCACTCTTCTCCTTCCTGCTATCATGTGAAGAAAGTTCTTGCTTCTTCTTCACCTTCTGCCATGATTGTAAGTTTCCTGAGATCTCCTCAGCCATGTGAAAGTGTCAGTCAATTTTCTTTATAAAAGACCCAGTCTGGGGCAGTTCTTTATAGCAGTGTGAAAATGAACTAATACAATGACTCTCTTCTCATTGTACCCTCACATGGCAGAAGAGGTGAGGGTCTTTTGGGGGTCTCTTTTATCCCATTCCTGAGGGCTCTGCCCCCATGACCTAGTCACCTTTCTAAAATTGGCCTCCTAATTCCATCACCCTGGGCTTTAGGATTTCAGCATATGAATTTGGGGGAACACAAACATTTAAACCATAGCACTTTATAACAAGGATTAGTAAATGATGCCCAAATCCCATCCCCCCACCCCCCCACCACGCCTGTGTTTGTAAATATAATTACACTGGGATTTTCTTTTCCATGCTTATTCATTTGTGTATTTTCCATGGCAGCTTTCATAATACAAAGGCAGAGCTGAGGAGTCCTGGTAGGGATCACGTGTCCCACAAAGCCTAAAATATCTAGCTCTTTACAGAAAAAGCCTACTGATCCCTGCTTTATAATAATGGCCATACATTTAGTGTTTCCTATGCTGCGTACATTATATAGCTTTTCTCATTCAGGTCTCACAACAATAGTTCAGAGTGGATACTGTTCACTTTACAGATGGGGAAGGAGAGGAAAAGCTTGTTCAAGGTCACGCACGTGGTAAATGATAGGGCTGGGTGTGAATCTATAGCTGTCTGATATTATGAATTTTTTTTCTAGCACACTGCATTGCCTCACAGCTAAATTCCCATTGGATTGTTAGTCTGAATCACCGATTGAAAAATCAAATGTCTTCAGGGACCCAGCAGGATCCCGAAGGACACTGCTCTAAGCCAGAGGGAGTGGTGTGTGTTGTGGCTGAAGTGGAAAATACAAGCCCAGTTTAAAGGCATTCAAACATGAATTGTTTTTTTTAAGCCACGTGAGCCAAACAAAACATGTCAGCAGTTCTTATTAGGCTAACAGGTTGCTGGTTTGTGGCCCTTGGACCGATCCGCGATCAGGCTGGGCAAGGGAAACGATGATACGCTGAGAATGGAAACCAGAGCGCCCGTTGGTCTCCTCCTCCGGCCCTGGTTCACGTCTTTGGGAACATCTTAGATGGTTGCATGGAGAAATCACGGATCTTTGGCCTGTTTTTTCCTCCGAGCTCTGCCACCTAGTCTTGGTATGATTTCAAGCAAATAAACTAACCTCTATGAGCTTCCGATTTTTCATCCTTTAAAACTGAGATTTACTTATCTCACATTTATTGGTCCATGGTGTGCATCAGGAGCTGCATTGGTCTTGGCTTATCTCAGGAAAAGGCAACTCCATACTTCCTTGATTCTTCTGTTGTTATTACACCTATGAGCAATCTGTCAGCACAGCCTGCTGTCTCTGTATGCAGTAAGCACCTGGAATCTGAACAATTCTCATTTCGATCACTAATGAAACCATGCCCCAAAGAGTTTTAAAAAAAATGACTAGCAAATATTCTTGAGTTTGCAGGATGGCAGAGAAGGAAAAGAAAAACAACTTGCCGAAAGGCTGAAACTCCTTCTGCTTGCAAGATGTCAAAACTGACTAAAATTGGCTAAAACCAATTTGGCCGACTAGAGTCTGCACACAGAACGAGCTTGTTGACATCACAACCCAAATTTCCACTGCATGTTTTATACTAATTGCACCCTCAAATTTACATATACAATCTATGGGGCAGCATGAAGAAGTGCACGTGCTAGAAGACTTTCCAGACCTCCCCTTTGCTTCTACCCATCATAGATGAATCCCAGAATCCACTTTGTAAACCTTTTGTAATAAAATGACTGCCGTAAAACCAGCATGAGGAGACAGATTTGAGCTAAACTCCTGTCTCCTTGAAAAGCTCAATGAAAAGCTTTTCTTTTCTCAAAAACCCAGTGTCATAGTATTGGTTTCTAGTGCATCAGGCAGCAAGTCCCTGGACTTTGCAACACTAACACCTAAGCTCCAGCCTCCGTGGTAGCTGACCTGGATTATGGCAATAGCCTCCTTACGTGTTCTCCCAGGTCCTTGAGTTTGTTCTCCACCCAGCAGCCGTAGAGACCCTGTTAAATAAGTGAGACCATGACCTTCTTCATGCTTTCTCCTTTCACAGAAAAAAAACAAAGTTTTTACAATGACCTTCAAGGTGCCAATGATCTGCCTCCTCTCCTGCAACCCTTTTTCCCTGCTTTTGCGATCTCATCTCTGGTTCTCTGACCTGTGCTCACCTCTCTAGCCAGTGCCCCTCTGCCTCTCCGTCAAGCACACCAGGTAAGCTCCTACCTCACAGCCTTCAGACCTGTTTCTTCTGCCTGGAAAACTCTTCACCTACATAGCCGCAGGGCAACTTCCTCATTGCTTTACTGCGTCTTCTAAGTGAGGTCCTCCCTAACCATGTAATTCAAATTGCATGCCCCCTATTTACTCCTCTTTCCTTTGTTATCTTCCTCCCTGGCGCTAATCATTACCACATAGCATATGATTTATTTATTTATATTGTTTATTGTCTGTTTTCCACAATAGTAGCCAAAGAATTATTGTGCTCACTGCTGTATCTACAGCACCTTATAAGGTGCCCCATCTACAGTGCATGTCCAATACTTCGAAGTTCCTTTTTTTCATTCCTTTCTCTTTCTCATCAGAAATAAATTTTCCCCACCACACCATTTTATTTACTCTATTAGAATTGAGTTAAAATTATTTTAAGAATCTCAGCTGGGCACGATGGCTCACACCTGTAATCCCAGCACTTTGGGAGGCCAAGGCGGGTAGATCACCTGAGGTCAGAAGGTCAGGAGTTTGAGACCAGCCTGAGCAACATGGTAAAATCCTGTCTCTACTAAAAATACAAAATTAGCCACGTGTGGTGGTATGTGTCTGTAATCCCAGCTACCTTGGGAGGCTGAGGCAGGAGAATCGCTTGAACCTGGGAGGCAGAGGTTGCAGTTAACTGAGATTGTGCCACTGCACTCCAGCCTGGGCGACAGAGGGAGGCTGTCTCAAAAAAAAAAAAAGAAAAAATCTCATGCTCTACCAACTGAGCTAGCTGGGCTTCTAAATTAGAATTATTTTAATTTCAAAGACCTGTGGCCAGTTATAGGCAGCTAACTTTGAAACATATGCCAGTGATTGTGGCAGTGGAGTCTCCAGACCAGCATCACATCCATGGTCACCAGGGGACTTGTTAGAAATGCAAATTCTTGCTGGGCGTGGTGGCTCACGCCTGTAATCCCAACACTTTGGGAGGCCAAGATGGGTAGATCACAAGGTCAGGAGATCAAGACCATCCTGGCTAACACAGTGAAACCCCCGTCTCTACCAAAAATACAAAAAAATTAGCTGGGCATAGTGATGGGTGCCTGTAGTCCCAGCTACTCGGGAGGCTGAGGCAGGAGAATGGCATGAACCTGGGAGGCAGAGCTTGCAGTGAGCCGAGATCGCGCCACTGCACTCCAGCCTGGGCGACTGAGCGAGACTCTGTCTCAAAAAAAAAAAAAAAAAAAAGGCAAATTCTTGGGCCTCACCTAAAAGCCACTGAATCAGACATACTGGGGAAGGGTCCAGCAATGTTTTAACAAGCCCACCAGGTGATTCTGATACAAGTTAAAATTTAAGAACCATTTGACTGTCTGGGTTTGTTTATAAAAGCAGTCCTAGGTCAAAGAATGACTAGGTAAAATGAGGTAATGAAAGACAGCTGGGGAATGGGATTAAGCACACCTGTGTTCAATACCCACCTTAGCTCTTGGGTGATCTTGGATGCATCACTTCTCAGCCTTGAAACTTGGGTTCCTTAGCTCCAGGGGTACAGAACAAAATGATCTCTAAGACCCTGACCCATCTGAACCTCCGGTGAGTCTATTTTTGAACTTGCTTCTTTCTTTGGGTTCTAGGACTATCTCCGAACACTTATATCTCAATACCCTCTTCCCTCTTTGCTTTGTGTTCCTCAATACGAAAGACCTGTGGTTGCTATCTGGCTGTCTCCCATCTCCAAACATGTTCCCATTGGAAAAAAAAACAGTACACAATATGTGTTTGCTTTACTCACTTATATATTATATATGTGTGCTGCTATATAAACATATGCAATATGTATTCAAAATGGAAATTCAAGCTCAGATAATAAAAAAGCAATTCTAACTTGGGTTCACCACATTGAACACCGCTTATCTGAACTTAAGACAGGCAACTCTCCCTAACTCTCTCCTAAACACTGACCCGTTTTCCAGAAAAATACTCATTTTCTTTGAGAGCTAAGCATACTTTCTAAAAACAACTGATTAAATAAACTCAGGGAACATCATCCTCCTTGTATTGAACACTTATTACATGTCAGACACTAAGCTCACTGCTTCTTACGTACATAAATCTTATTTATTATTTACACGAATACTGTGCAGTAGGTATAATTGTCCCATTTTGCAGATTGGAAAACTGAGGCACAGTTAGGTTATATAACCTGCTCTTATTTGCTTAGCAGAAAATAGGTAGAGCTAGCACAATAGTAGAACAAGAAATTTTTGCTACAACCCAATGAAGGCATTTCTAAAGATATTTTCCATTAAAGAGTAGCTCTTTAGCAAAATTGAAGAGTATTAATTTCTAATCGTAGAATTTCATTGAGATTTTCGGCAAGGAGTTCTGTCCTAGTGCCATTCAATGTATAAACCTGAATTGTTTCTATTCTGCATAGAGACAGGGCCTCGGATTCTGAGGCTAGGGGCATGATTTCTTAAGTGGGGTCTGGCCTGTCGCATGACACCGCCCTGCTTCTCTGGGTTCTGGTAGTGGTAGGAGCAGAGAATTTTCAGCTTGCACTCAGACCCGGAACTTCAGGACTGACATGGTTAATTAGAACTACTATGGTAGCTGGAAAGGGAGAGATACATCCGGAAACAGCCCCCAAATTGCTTACATCACATTTAAAACTGTCCATGTCCCTCATAGAGTAGCTTACGGAGCTGAAAGCATGCGTGCTTTTTATCATAACTAATTTTCTTTATGATTTTCCCCACAGTTAACATGCATCTAAGATTCACATGTGCTTTATCCAGCACACAATTAGTTGACATACGATACGGAAAAATCTCTTGTTCGCATTTGTTTACTTGATGCATCAACTGACAGAATGTGGTTACTTTTGTAGTCTCCGAGGAGCTGAAAAAAAAATCTCAGAAATCTGACTTTATGAAGTTAGGTTTTCCGCCACTGAGAAATAGCTTCATGTTAAAGGTTTGTTTATAAGGAATTGCTGTTTCCACTTGCTGGAGCAGCTCTTAAACATTTTTTTTTTTTTTTTCTAAAGTTGTTTTTTCCAACCACTAAGTGGATCTAAACATTAAGTGTTTCTGAAGTTGGTTTTCCAGCTCCTGGACTACTATTAACTTCTGCTGGGATGAAACAGAAGGCTGCTGCCTCCACTTAGCCATCCGTAATGTAAAAGTGTAATATTTTGAAGAATTTTAAAAAAGGGCTTACTGCGCAATATTTATATTTCATTCACATCAGCACAGGACAGTGTTGACACAAAGTTCCGTTGTTGTTGTTGGCTGCGCCTTTTTTTCTTCCATCCCACGGCGCCCAACTTCCCGCTCCCACTGATGGAAGCTATATCTGCTCCAAGCAAGAGGCCAACCTGATAAACCCAGACAGAGCAGAGCCCACAGAGCCTCCCCTTCTTAAGAGGAAAAATTGAGAGATACTTGTACAGGTCTGTTTGAAAGGAGGAATGATAGAAAACTTCTTCCTGACCTTAGAATCAAGGCACTTTGAGAGTTAGATGTGTCTCCCTCTCTCCCAGAAGGGAGGAAAAATGGAGTGTGCTGTGGTTTTCCATAAAAAAATCCATATTTCACACTTGCTTATGATTGCAATTATCAAATATTCTCAAGGAATTTCTCACATTATGTTCCAAAAACCAGTTAGAGTTAGAGTGTGCACTGGTAATAATGGTAACCATGATGGATAAAGAGATGTTTGCAGAACAAAACTCCAGTACTACCCAGGCTTAGCACCTTCTGTTAGACTCCATTATTTGAATGCATACTAATAATAGATCCCCAATGAGCAAGAAGATTTTTATATCACTTTCTCCCTCCCTGCACCACACACCTGCATTCACCCACATGTATAAACACTCTTCTTTTTGCTCAGCTTTTCAGCTGCACTCCTCCCCAAATTCACAGCCATTGGCAAAAGTTGCTGTTGTTATCAACCATAAATAAATACCCTCAAAAGACCATTATCATCTTATGTTGATTTTTAAATTCTGTTTATTTCTGGGAATTCAGGAAAGAGAGAGAGAATGAGAGAGAAAAAGGAAGGAAGGAGGGAAGGAAGGAAGGAGGGAAGGAGAGAAGGAAGGAAGGAGGGAAGGAGGGAAGGAAGGAAGGAAGGAGGGAAGGAAGGAAGGAGGGAAGGAAGGAAGGAAGGAGGGAAGGAGGGAAGGAAGGGAGGAAGGAGGGAAGGAAGGAAGGAAAGAAGGAAGGAGAGAAAGAGAAAGAAAAGAGAAAGAAAAAAGAAATGAAAGAAAGAAAGAAAAGAAAGAAAGAAATACAGACTTTATGAATACTTTCTGTAGGCTCCTCTGGAACCAAGATTAGTCCCCAAGTAGTAGAGACAGAATAGAGTAAAAAATAAGCTATGTGTGGCTCTCATGAGACTAATTTAGACTTTCATGACTTCTTTTTTCCCTTGACTTTTCTTTTAAAACTGGAGGCAAAACAACAAAAATAAGCCAAGCTCAGGGCTGATATCAGGTTGTTTTGATTGTAAGAACATAACCTTGCCAATATGGTACCAACTCCACTCTGTGTAGGCATGTTGTTCTTTGGCTCATTTAGAGATGAAGAAATGAAGGTTCATGGATTTTTGAGTCACTGACTAACCCACCTTCCTCCCCACCACTCTCTTTGTTGCCAGCATATTCTTCATTCAGCCTTTGTCCCATGAGGGATATAAATTTAGAAGAGAAACCTGTAGGTAATTAACAGTCCGGCGTGTCTGTCATTCCTTTGATAAAATGTGTTGGGTGTGGTTTCTCAACATGCAGTTGATAAAATGCATTGGTGGTGTTCCATTTCATTTGACTTTCCATTAGTTTTTTTTTTTCTTTTATTTTCCAACGAGGATGTGTTAATGGCCAGCTTCTGTTTTCAATCATGGGGGACATTTCTATGGATTTATTTTTACATTTTCCAATAAGAAACATATTCTGATCCTTTAAAGGTTAAAAGTAAAGTACGAAAGGGTGAGTGACAGAAGAAAAGCTTCCCTGCTGGCTTAAATTAGCAGAAGTGTATGTACGTGTGTGTGTGTGTGTGCATGTGTGTTTGTGTGTATGCCTCTTTAGGATCTGGATTTTCTTTCTGTCTTGGGGACAAAGATCTTGCCATATTTATGATTTGTTTAGTTACTATATAGCTTTAATGACCTAAGATTGGAGAAAGAGGCACATCATTTCATTAATCTCTTTGCTTCAGTTCCTTACTGGTTAAGCATGAAGAAAACTCCTTAGGGCTTTGGGCAGCAGATTGCACCTTGAATAGCAAAATAGGTTTGTGTAATCAGGTTTTATGTAAGACTGAGCAGGCGAGGGTGCAAATGAAAAGGACACTGCAGTGAATTCCAGCTCACAGCTTTGAAAAAGCTGCATCATTTGAATAAGTCACCCAGCCTTGCAACCCCCAGAAGCCTCAGCAAGCACATGGGTGCAGTGAGCACTGAGTAAGAAGAACACTCCCAGGAGAGAAGCCCTGCTGCCCACTGCAGAGCCCTGACTTGCCCTGGAAAGGAGCTCACATTGTCTAGACTTTACTGGTTATTGACAATCTAGGGCAGTAGGCACACAGCTCTGGTCTACATTAGCATGCAGATGTACCTGTCTTTGAACTTGAGGTGCTGTTCCTGCTTGGAATTCTCTTGTGTATAGGAATTCTCCTATACATTAAAGACCCAGGATCTTGACCTGTGCCTTGTACATACGTTAAAATTCTCGCTTTGGCCCATTTAGATATCTGAACTTAAGACATGTCTCTTCTTACACTCAGCCAAGTTTAGGCTTCTGAATGTCATCCTCAAACCATCTACACAGTTTCTGATTCTTGGTTTTGTCTTTAGCTTAGCATACCACTTAGGACACTGCTTTTATTGCCAGTTTAATGTCCCATTGGTGGTACTTCTGCTGTGTGCCATTCTAGCCTTTCCACGTACTAGTGTGATTCATCTCCGGGTCGGTCCTTTCTTAGGCTCTCCATACTCTGTGAGAGTCCCATTTCTCCATTTGGGATGTTGCACGCACAACATAGAACTGGCTTATACCAAAAGGCCAGTCCCATTTTCATTCATCCTGAAACTGACCAGAACTCTGGTATGTTCTTCTTGAGCTGGAGGACCCCTGTGTTCTTGGATAGAGATTCCTCTTTCTGTTTGCCATCACTGTCCACTGTTGCTATCACTGCAGGCCAGGCCAGCAGAAGATGTGCACCTGTCACTGCTGACACTGAGCACTGACACCTGTGGTGGCAGACGCCTTTTGTTGGTTAATCAACAGTCATCACTATCACTCTCACTTTTTATTTGCAAACAGAACCCTGAATTTTGCTCATAATGACAGTAACCCAGTCCCAGGGGATAATTTATCATTTTGTAACCCAATCATAGTAATCATAGTCATTTTTGTCCCCTGTTTATTTTCCAAGCTTCCCTCTTGGCCTTAGGACATTGTGATCATATGTATTAGTCCATTGTCATACTGCTATGAAGAAATACCTGAGACTGGGTAATTTATAAAGAAAAGGAGGTTTAATGGACTCACAGTTCCACATGGCTGGGGAGGCCTCACAATCATGGTGGAAGGCGAAGGAGGGGCAAAGTCACATCTTACATGGTGGCAGGCAAGAGAGCGTGTGCAGGGGAACTGCCCTTTATAAAATCATCAGATCTCATGAGACTTATTCACTCTCATGAGAACAACATAGGGAAAACCTGCCCTCATGATTCAATTACCTCCCACGGGGTCCCTCCCACAACACTTGGGGATTATGGGAGCTACAATTCAATATGAGATTTGAGTGGGACACAGACAAACCATATCATCATTTAAGGGAAAATCCACTGAGGAATAAGTGCTTTGCTGACACTAAAAGAGACCAGTTTGTGAAAAGATTTTGTTTGCTCCAAGGACAAGGGTGAGGGACCCAAGTGTCAAAATTTGGAGGTGAATGTCAGAGGCTGCCTGGTCTGAATTCCAGCTCCCTTGCTTACTAGTTGTATCCTCTCAATCTAGTTACCTCAGTTTTTCATACCTTGGTTTCCCCATCTATCAAATGGAGAAAATTATCACGGCACCTATCTTATAGGGTTGTTAAGAGAACTAGATTAATTAATAGCTATTGAGTATTAGAACGATGCTTGGGTATAAAAGCATTTTATTGGAATAAAAACAGTAAAGGCTGTAGAAGCATTTGTTAAACATATGAACATGGACATCTTTCCGGGTGAATTTTGATTTATTTAGCAAACACTTAGCATTTTTCTTCTATGAGACTGACAATGGTAAAATGAATGATAGGGTCCAACACTAGCTAGGTGATGGGGAAATGCTTGCTATCTGACAGTGTTTTGCAGGGAGTGAATTATATATTTTCTGACCTAAAAATCTTTTCTAAAAATGCAAAAAATATTCAAAGATGGACTAGTAGCCCATCAACAATGATAACATATACTCATGTTTTTTGACATGAAAGATTGTTTAGGGTTAATGAGGAAATGAGGTAATACAACATGTCGTATAGAATAATGACATTTATACAAAATATTTTAGTCAATGTTTTTAAAATGTGTTGAAAATATTAGAGAAGACAGAAACCAAGTACTGGAGAACTGGATGATTTAAAACATTTTCTTTTTTGTTTATTTGAATTTTTTGTTTTCTATGATGGTCTTGAGTGGCTAGTTGAAAAAGAGTGTATATAGTAAGTTTCCATTTTTATAAGACAAATATGGTGACCCATTAGTAATAAATAATGAAATCTAGATAGTTACACATATAAAACTGTCTGGAAGGATATACACCAAAATGACAATAGTTGTTACTTCTGGATTAATGGTATTGTAGGTTATTTCATTTTATTTATTTATTTATTTATTTTTTGAGATGGAGTCTCGCCGTGTCACCCAGGCTGGAGTGCAGTGGCGCCATCTCGGCTCACTTCAAGCTCCACCTCCCGAGTTCATGCCATTCTCCTGCCTCAACCTCCCAACTAGCTGGGACTACAGGTGCCCGCCACCATGCCCTGCTAATTTTTGTATTTTTAGTAGAGAAGAGGTTTCACCATGTTAGCCAGGATGGTCTCGATCTCCTGACCTCATGATCCACCCGCCTCGGCCTCCTGAAGTGCTGGGATTACAGGCATGAGCCACCGGGCCCGGCCTCATTTTATTTTTTGAATATTTTTACTTTCTGATTTTACTGCAGTTATTATGTAACATTCTAGGTTTTACAATTTTTTATTTTTATTTTATTATTATTATTTTTTTGAGACAGAGTCTTGCTCTGTTGCCCAGGCTGGAGTGCAGTGGTGAGATCTTGGCTCACTGCAACCTCTACCTCCAGGGTAAAAGATTTTCTCCCTCCTAGGCCTTCCAAGCAGCTCGGATTACAGGCGCCCACCACCATGCCCTGCTAGTTTTTGTATTTTTAGTAGAGACAGAGTTTCACCGTGATGGCCAGGCTGGTCTCGAACTCCTGACCTCAGGTGATCCACCAGCCTCGGCCTCCCAAAATGTTGGGATTACAGGCGTGAGCCACTGCACTCGGCCACAAAATTTTTTGAAAAGAGCTAAGCAGCGTATCTTTCTGGTACAAATGGTCCTACTAATATTATTCCTCTGTAGGTAGCCAAGTAGGAAAATTCTATACATGCCAGATATTTGAGCTTATAAAGATTCCAACAGAATCTTCCTTCACCCCACCACCAACCCCACACATTAGTCTGGAGATATTTATATTTGCTGCCAAATATCTGCCCCAAATCATTCTGTATTGCTGACATTTTGTCAGATTAATAGATCCCAAGTGATATGAATATGTTGATTTTGTGGCAGACTGCCAAAGAATCCTTTTTATAGACAAAAATGGATATGATAAATTATGTTTCTCGAGGTCCCGATGTTTCTATTTAAAGATGTCTGTAGATACTCAGTCCTTTATAAAGGTACCTTAACATTGCTCTTTAAAAGCATTGTACTACGTCTTTTCTTTCATGCTTTGAGAGCAAATCAGGGTTATCCTGGGGGTAGACACTTTTGCCCCTGTCTTGTGGTTTGTGAATTCCTTGGCTCACCTGTCAATGTAAACCATTCTCTTTTAATTCAAGTTCATTCATCAGTCTAGGGAAATGCTTTTCTTTTTCAGAGGACCTGGATTGATTGGTTGGAAATATAATTTGGTCCCTGTGTTTGTGCTGGATCACAGATCAGAAAGCAGTTTCAGTTTGCACTGGCTCTCGGACTTCTTTACTGGTGAAATTCAGAAGTGCAGCAAGAGACAGGAAAATCAGAGCTGTTTATACAATCTCTTTTCTTACTTTCCTTGAATGTTTTAAAGAGGAAGACTGGGCCTCCAAACTTCGAGCATTGGCAGCAATACTATTGTATGCCGTCAACTCCTATTCCTTTCACAATTCTTCTGTGCACTGGAAGAGAAAAAGGCAGCTAGCAGGGGTAAGCATAAGTGGAAGGTATTTCTTTGGGTATCTTCTTTGTGTGAGACACAGTTCTAGATCTGCAGGGGTAAGTGTAAGTGGAAAGACTATGTCCTTTGGTATCTTCTTTGTGTGAGACACAGTTCTAGATCTTGTGCATTTATTCTCTCCATTAAGCCTCTGATGTTTCAGAGAAAACTGATGTCGTAAGACAGTATCCAATGTACCCACAGACATAGCTGTGATGATTGACAGAAGCAAGTTCAAATGCCAGGCCTGCCTTCTTTAAACCAGAAGTGTTCCTACAGTGCCAGCCACAGGAATTTGAGCTTATGGCTTACAGGATTCAAGGTCTCAAATTCTTCACCATGTTGTCTGTAGATCAAATACAACAATGATGTTGATGATGCAAGAGGATGGATGGAGGAAGGAGGATGAACATGGTGATGGTAATAGTTCCTACCTCAGTGCAATTACATTGATTGCAAAGCTTAATGTGAGCGACTACCTATAAGCATCTGATTTCTAGTCTGCTGCCTTTTACCCTATTCCTATTGGCTATTTGCCCTAGGGAAGAGCAGCTTTTATAACTTCACTGGCAGGTTTCCTAGTTGTTCAAATTGACATGAAAATAAGCTCTCCTTGACTCAACCTAATGTCTGTCCTTATCCATACATCCCAGAATTTGAGGCACAAATCACATTGCCAGTCTACAACTTTATAAACTTCTTCATGAATCTGCCATGCATCCTGATAACAATGGCATGAAAAACACTTCTCAGATTCTGGAAGTGTCTTTTTAAAAAGGTTGCAGAAGCCAGGCACAGCTGTCTCATGCCTGTAATCTCAGCACTTTGTGAGGCCCAGGCGGGCAGATCACTTGAGGCCAGGAGTTCAAGACCAACCTGGCCAACATGGTGAAACCCTGTCTGTAGTAAAAATACAAAAAAATTAGTTGGCCATGGTGGCACACGCCTGTAGACCCAGCTACTTGGGATTTGCTGGGAACCTGAGAATCACTGGAATCCAGGAGGAGGCTGCAGTGAGCTGGAGATTGTGTCACTGCACTCCAGCCTGGTGACAGCGTGAGACCCTGTCTAAGGAAAAAAAAAAAAAAAAAGGTAGGGAGAGGGTTTGCAGACTGAATCTCATTATCAGACTCTCTCTCATCTGATTGGCAGGATGTGCATGGTCACTACTTAACCAATCCCTTAGGCCTGCCTCAAGAGGAAAGATGCAGTTTCTGTCACAGCCCCAGGGCTCCAGGCAGCAAATGAATAATGCTTTTCCCTGAAATGGCTTAGCTTCATGCTTCCCTTTCCTCATTTTTTCATGGTGCCTGGGGCCTGAACTTTGGAACAGGGGAACAGCTTTTTCAGGTATTCCTCCATGATTGTATCACTATGTTTTAGCCATTGTATTTTAGTCCTAGAGCCTATGATTTGTTCTTTCTCAAAGACTCCAAGACCCTTCTGAGTCTTTGAGAGTCCTTTCCAGAGGGCATGTTTGGGACAGAGAAGAGGCAGTACAGGGCTTGAACTGGGAGAGGGAGGAAGACACAGCCGGCCACCAGGTGGTAGATATAGTCATCTGGCACTTGCGGATCAGTTGCTGTACAGCCATCTTTCTAGCACGTGGATGCTGAGACTTGTATAGTGTACAAGGGAAGGATGGAGAGAAGCAAACTCCCCTCATGATGCTGTTACTAATATGCCAGGTCCCGTGTTAAATTCTTTCATTTACTTAATATCATTTATTTCTACCGCTGCATGTAAGTTGGGTATTTTATCTATTTTTACTGGAAATAGGTTTAGGGACAAAATAATATGCCTGAATTCTAACTGCATTAAAAGCAAAGCCTGATTAGAATCTTTGTCTCTCAGTCAAACTCTTAGGTTAAAACAAATGAAAACAAACAAGATCACTCATAAGAAACAATTTGGAATGTTCTTAATAAGTGAGAATGTCCTTAATAAATAAATGATAAATGTTTGAGATGATGGATATCCCAGTTACCTAGATTGAATCATTATACATTGTATGTGTGTATCAAAATGTCACATGTGGGCTGGGGATGGTGACTCTGGCCTGTAATCCCAGCACTTTGGAAGCCTGAGGCAGGAGGATTGCTTGAGGCTAGAAGTTTGAGACTAGCCTGGGCAACATAGGGAAACTCTGTCTCTACCAAAAACAAACCACACGTACCCCTTAAATATGTACAATTGTTATGTATCAGTAAAAATTTTAAAAGTACCTAACTCCTGCTTTTTAAAGGCTACACACACTAATTCCAAAGATGGTCATAAGACATGACTTGAAAACAAACAACATAGGAAACAAGTGAATTTGTAAAACACTTTTACCAATTGAAAATAATTGGGAAAGGGGACAGCTTGTGTTATTATAGGTGAGCTCTTTAATTTTTATTTTTGTAAGTTCTTTAGGGTAACTTCAACTAATATTTGAGTGCTGACAAGATTTTGGAACCGTCTTTGATAACTTCATATGAGATATTTGAGAACTAATCATTTATATGCAAATTGTAGCTGCCAGGTTCTTGAGAATTGCTATATTTTCTTAGGTAGATTAAGCTTCAGGAAACCATTTTCATAGTGTTAGCTTTCTTCAAAAGTTCTTTTTTCATAGATAATAGGAAAGTTAATTTAAACCCATCCAGTCTCAGTCAAATTATCACAAATTCCAAATGAACTGAGTCTGAATTAATTTCTCTGCAATGCAGGATGTGTATATTTATACAAAGTAGAGACAGAATAATGGAGCCATCAGAATCAGATGCAATTAAAGCAGGAAATACAATAAGTTAAAAATTCTTTAATTTTTCATGGATAAAATGGAAATTCTATCTTGTGACATTTGATGATTTGTCCTAATCTAAACAGGCTGTTAGTCTCTAAAAAGTGTAAGAACGTATCAAGGTGATTGGTGTTTCTGCATTAAATTTCAATTTAAGCGTACGCTTTGGAATTGGACATGTTGAAGGACCAGTCCAGCCTTTGCCACTTACGAACTTGATTGGGCAAGTTGCTTTACCTCCCTAAGATTTCATTCAATCCTCTGTAAAATGGAGGAGTGTTGAGAAACAAAGCAAATGTATTCAGAGGTGGTTCAGTCTCTAGAATAAACTATGGAGCAAAATGTGGTTATTGTTACCACATTATTATTTTAGTGTTATCCATGTAGCTCAGTGGAATAATTTTAGTGACAAATATGTTGTCATTCATTAGGTTTAAAAAATACGATAAATTCCATTATTTTCTTCTTAAAAAACCTTTTTTAAGGAAGGTGGGAAGAGATGGTTTTGGCTGGCCCTTGGATGGGCAGACACATGCTGAGGTTATAAAGGAATGCTAACTCACCGCTTTTGTTCTCAATGAAGCAACTGGAATACTTGACAAGGAGAAATCCTTGAAAGAGCTTCATGGCTCAGTTAAATCTGCTCAAGTACTAGAAAGAAAGGCCTTGCTAACATACAAAAGACACATCTGCAGTACATTTTGGTTGCAGTAACAAAAACTGGACAAGTCCCTGGCCCATTCAATTACTGAAATTGACTTTCCCCTTGCGGAAGTTGAACATTTTCCATGGGTTTTTGTTTGGTATTTGAATGGGATGGTAAGTAAGTTAAGCTTTCTGGCATGCAAAATCCTCAGTAATGTAGGGTGCAATTTTTACTTCCCCACAAACACTTTAGACATTTCTTCTGATGATTATTTAAAGGAATAATACTACGTTAATAGAACATCGTTTTCTTTCATCTCCTCTTGACTTGTTTGGAAAGAGTAATTTTGTACCAAAACAAAACAGAAAAACCACCAACTCAATGTAATTTTCCTGGTTCAACCAAAAAAAATCAAAGTACAGTAGTGAATATACAAAACATATTTTTCACTAGTACCTTTGGAAATACTGTAAAACATTTTCTTCGTCGTGCTCTGCTATACATTTCAAAGGAAATTGGATAGAATGACAAGGGAAGGAAATGCACAAAACATATGAACAGATGTAATTCAGAAGGGTACAGGCTACCTGTAGTTTAAAATATTTATTCCTAGTTGAATTTCATGCCTCTGGCTGTTCTCTCTATCATGAAGTGTTCCATTTCTGAAAGTAGAAAGCAAAGGAGGAAATATCTAAGCTGTAAAATGTCAAATTGCTTTCCAAATTTGTTCCAATTTCCAACCACATCAAGAAAGATGTCTGAAAAGACAATCAGCTTTTGCACTAACCAAATACATATACAATTATTTATTTTTAAAAAATTTTCCTTGGGAATGCACCATCAAAGGAACATTTAGGGTTATTCTGAGGCTATTTCCCTTCAATCCTTTAAAAACTAGTTTTGTAGCTACAGTATATTTGTCTTTTTTTTCCTTTAAAAATTTTGTAAATCAAATAAGCCACAATTCAATTTATGTAGGAAAAAAGTGCCTACAGTTGGATATATTTTATCCATTTTCTGGGAATAAGATGTTGGTACCCTCCCAAAGAACAATTTAAAAAGAAATATTCAAAACCGTACTTTTCTCCTCCTAATACCAAATAGGAAAAGGATTAAACCTTGATGAGATCTGTTTTACCAAGATGTAGCATTAGTAGATCTTGTGAAGGACTTGCTTGCCTATAAAGTCACTTCCATTTCCTAGGACATGGAGTAGAAAGTCAGTTCTGCTTGCATATTTTAGAACTTGGATTCATAAACAAATTAACACATTATTGTGTGTACCTCAGAAAATTCAAAGGATTTAAAAGACTTCTAATGAATTGTCAAATCATCAGTATTTTTGATGAGTTGGGTATAAATTCGAGTTACATACAATGTTTTTAGTTATAAAAATTGTTAGAAACTAATGAGCTAGAGTCTTACATTTGGATGAATCATGTATTCCTTTCTTTCCTTTTTTTTGGAGGGGCGGGGATGGAATCTCACTCTGTTGCCAAGGCTGGAATGTGGTGGCATGATCTCGGCTCATTGCAACCTCCACCTCCCAGGTTCAAGCTATTCTCCTGCCTCAGCCTCCTGAGTAGCTGGGACTATAGATACGCGTCACCACATCCAGCTAATTTTTGTATTTTTAGTAGGGACGAGGGTTCACCATTTTGGCCAGGCTGGTCTTGAACTCCTGACCTCAGGTGATCCACCCACCTCAGCCTCCCAAAGTGCTGGGATTACAGGCGTGAGCCAGCATGCCCAGCCATGAATCATGTATTCTAATCTTCCATTTTATCTCATCTACTAGGTTACTAGCCTCATTTTCTTTCTTTAAATTTTTGAAGTGCCTCTTTTTCCTGCATGTTCTCTCTCTCTCTTTCTCTGTATTTGATGTCAAAATTATACTATGCACAATTAATTTATTCTCATCTCTCATTAATTATCATTACATTGCATATTGTCACCCACACCTCACCTCCATCTATTGTGCTACTGTTGTCATTAATTTATAAAAAATTTTATTTATTTACTGAATTTACTTATTTACTGATTTAATTAACTTTACATATGGGGTAAGCCCCATAGTACATTGTTGCTATTTTTGCTTTAGAACAGTAAATTACCTTTAAAAAAATAAAATAAAAAGATAAAACAGACTTTTCTATCTTTATCCATCTATTTGCCTGATTTTCCACCAGTATGAGCTCCCTTGAGCCTGAAGAAACTCCTGTATGTGTTTTGTACTGCAGGTGGACTGGCGGCAAGTTTGCTCAAGTTTTGTTTATGTGAAGTATCTTCAGTTTGCCTTCCTTTTTGAAGGTTCTCTTAGCTAGACGTGGAATTCTAGAGTGACAAAGTTTTGTTTTGTTTTTCCTCTTTCTGCCTTGGCATGTTGACATTGTTGTTTCATTATCTTCGGGCTAGCCTTGTTTCTGATGAGTGACAATATAGTTATTGCTATCACATTTCCTCTGCATGTAAAATATAGATTTCCTCTTTAGCTGCTTTTAAAATTTTCTCTTTATCACATACATATGGCCAACAATCATATGAAAAAATGCTTAACATCACTGATCATTATAGAAATGCAAATCAAAACCACAATGAGATACCGTCTCACACTGGTCAGAATGGCTACTATTAAAAAGTCAACAAAATAACAGATGCTGGTGAGATTGTGGAGAAAAAGGGACGCTTATACACTGTTGGTGGAAGTGTAAATTAGCTCAGCCGTTGTGGAAGACAGTGTGGTGATTACTCAAAGACCTAAAAACAGAAATACCGTTTGACCCAGCAATCCCACTACTGAGTGTATACCCAAAGGAATATAAATCATTCTGTTATAAAGACACATGTATGCATATGTTTACTGCAGCACTATTCACAATAGCAAAGACATGGAGTCAACCTAAATGCCCATCAATGATAGGCTGGGTAAAGAAAATGTGGTACATGTATACAATGGAATACTATGCAGCCATAAAAAAGAATGAGAACATGTTCTTTTTGGGGACACGGATGGAGCTGGAGGCCATCATCCTTAGCTAACTAACACAGAAACAGAAAACCAAATACTGCGTGTTCTTAATTCTATAAGTGGAAGCTAAATGATGAGAACACAGGACACATAGAGAGGAACAAGACATACAGGGGCTTTTCAGAGGGTGAAGGATGGGAGGAGGGAGAGGCTCAGGACAAACAACTAATGGTTACTAGGCTTAACACCTGGGGGATGAAATAATCTGTACAACAAACCTCCACAACACAAGTTTACCTATGTAACAAACCTGCACTTGTACTCCTGAACTTAAAAGTTAAAAAAAAAAAAAGATTTTTTTATCATTGCATTTCAACAACTTGTCTAGATGTGATTTACTTTGTATTTATTCAGCTTATGTTCGTGAAACTTTTTGAACTGAAACTTTTTGAACTGTGTTAATATTTTTCATCAAATTTAGAAAATTTTGATCAATTCTTCAAACATTTTTTCTTTCTACCCCATTTTATCTCTCATCTTCTGTATATTGGACTGTTTGATATTATTGCACAGGTCACTAATGTTCTGATTATCTTTTTAAAACATCTGTGTCTCTATTCTTTATTTTTGGCAATTTCCGTTGATTTATTTTCAACTGTAGTGATGCTTTCTTATTCAGCATTTATGCTGCTAATAGCCCATTCAAACAAATATATTTTTAAGTCCTAGAATTCCCATTCAGTTCATTTTCAGTTTCCATTTCTTTCCTGAAATACTCCACTTAATACGCTCATCTTTTCTTATAAATTATTTTGTATCTTTATTTATTTATTTTTAGTACTTATCTGTTAATTCTGATGACTGAGTCACATGTGATTCTCATTCTATTGACTGCTCTTCCTTGATCTGAACTTAAGGGTTATGTTTTCTTGTTCCTTTGCATGTGTCATCATTTTTTATTGCATCTGAACATTTTGTGTAAAAGAATGGTGGAGACTAAAGAATCTTTAAAAAAAAGATTTGTGCATTTGTCAAGGAGTTGCTAGTCTCTTCATTCTCTTTGGTTAAGGTGAGGGGTTGATCATTTGAATTCCTCCTAAAGTGGGGCTGGGAGCCATAGCTCTTATTAGATTTTTTTCATCTGTGGCAAGCCCAACCCTAAAGCTCCACCAACATCATCACCTTTTATGGTGTCGGGGGTGTTTGACATACAATTTCACATTTAGATTCCATTCTGGCAGGACTTTGGAATCCAAGCACTGCAAGAATGCGCAGGCCGGGCGCGGTGGCTCAAGCCTGTAATCCCAGCACTTTGGGAGGTCGAGGCGGGCGGATCACAAGGTCAGGAGATCGAGACCATCTTGGCTAACACGGTGAAACCCCGTCTCTACTAAAAATACAAAAAATTAGCTGGGCGTGTTGGCGGGCGCCTGTAGTCCCAGCTACTCCGGAGGCTGAGGCAGGAGAATGGCGTGAACCCGGGAGGCGGAGCTTGCAGTGAGCCGAGAGCGCGCCACTGCACTCCAGCCTGGGCGACAGAGCGAGACTCTGCCTCAAAAAAAAAAAAAAAAAAAAAAAAAAAAGAATGCACAGGACTATGTGAGCTCTCTTTGCCCTTTAGCCCACCCTCCATTACTGCTTTTTTTTTTTTTTTTCCACACAGTTTGCAACTGGGATGGAGCTATTGTGAGGTTAAAGGATTTGTTTTTGTGTTTGAAGCTCTTTCTTTCACTAGCCCCAACTGTTATGTAAGGCAGCTGATTTCTCTTCAGCCCTCCAAAGGGATCCCTTGTCTACAAAGCACCTGCTCCTCCTTGTTTGTACCCAGCCCAGGGGCCTTCCTGCAGGTGTGGAAGCGGCTGTGACTCTAGCTCACTTACGGAGGGCTTGTTTCTCTCTGGAATTCAGTTCACCAAAGCTTCCTTTAGTCCATCACTCCTCGCTAAGCCCATTCAAAAGTATGCTGGGTTTTTGTTTTTGTAGGTTTGGGTCTTGTCTTTTATTGTCGTCAACAGAGCAGGAATGACCTTTCATATCTGTTTTTAGTTTTTTACATTTTGATTAAAAATTATTTATGAGCATGCACTGCCAACAACAGTTTCTGAGCCATTTCAGAAATCACCTTCTTGGAATTTCACATCACGTCTCTTCTCTTGTTTTCTTTTTAAAAACATTTGATCTCGGCCGGGCGCGGTGGCTCACGCCTGTAATCCCAGCACTTTGGGAGGCCGAGGCGGGTGGATCACGAGGTCAGGAGATCGAGATCATCCTGGCTAACAGTGAAACCCCGTCTCTACTAAAAATACAAAAAATTAGCCGGGCGAGGTGGTGGGCGCCTGTAGTCCCAGCTACGTGGGAGGCTGAGGCAGGAGAATGGCGTGAACCCCGGGGGGCGGAGCCTGCAGTGAGCCGAGATCGCGCCATTGCACTCCAGCCTGGGAGACAGTGAGACTCTGTCTCAAAAAAAAAAAAAAACATTTGATCTCATTCACTTTTTATTTTAAAGGAGATTTATTATCAGTTTTGTCTCCAGCCTTATTTATTCCTTTCAAACATTTTTGTACATATCTGTTCTTCATATATTCCTGTTCTTCATCAAGACTAAAATTTGTAGGCTGGATACATTATTCCTGAGTCCAAAACTCCCAAATATTATCTTTTATTATATTAACAGTTGTGCTGTGCTATAAATGATAGAAATTTTAACATACCTATATGTGCTAAGTTTTGACATATTTATACACCAAAGAAACCACCACAATAAAAGAATTAGCATAATCATCACCCTCAAAATGTCCTTGTTTCCATCTATGGATTATAAAGGGATAAAAATGATTTCCCTTGCTAACTCTCCTTCCCTCCCACATCTTTAGACAACCACTGATATGCCTTCTATCCTACAGCATTTTCTAGAATTTTATACAAATGGAATTATAAGATCTGCAGTCTTTTTTGACTGATCTCTTTTCTTCAACATTAATATTTTCAGATTCACCCATGTTGTTGCATGTATCAATAGCTGATTTTATTATTGAGTCGTAGTGCATTGCATGGGTATATCTCAATTTGTTTATCCACTCACCTGTATAATCACCTTTGGATTATTTCCAATTATTAGTTATTTCAAATAAAGCTGCTATGAAAATGTGGCACACATTTTTGTATGGACATATTTTAAATTTATATTGGGTATATACAAAGAGTAGAATGGCTAGATCATACAGTATGTGTATGTTCATCTTTCTCATAAACTGCCAAACTGTTTCATAAAGTGGTTATATCATTTTAGATTTTTACCCTATACAAGATTTCCAACAAGACCACATCCTTACCAACACTTGTTATGGTTATTCTCTTGTTGTAGAATTCTTTATTTTTTAACTATTTATTTATTTAGAGATAGAGTCTTGCTCTGATGCCCAGGGTGGAGTGCAGTGGCACAATCTGGGCTGTCTGCAACCTTCACCTCCTGGGTTCAAGCGATTCTCCAGCCTCAGCCTCCCAAGTAGCTGGGATTACAAGTTTGTGTTACCACGCCTGACTAATTTTTGTATTTTTAGTAGAGAGAGGGTTTCACCACATTGCCCAGGCTGGTCTTGAAGTCCTGACCTCAGTGTTCAGCCCAGCTTGGCCTTTCACAGTGCTGGGATTACAGGCTTCAGCCACCATGCTCGGCCTCTTGTTGTAGAATTCTAATTACATGTGTAGTGGTATCTTATCCTGGCTTTAATTGTTTACATTTCCCTAAGAAATAATGATGCTTAGCATTTTTATGTGCTTATTTTTCATCTCCATATTTTCTATAGGTAAATAACAGTTCAAATCTCTTGCCCATTTCTCATTGGGTTTTTTAAATATTTTTGAGTTTTGAGAGATTTTAAATATATTTTGGATAAAAGTTCAAATATATTTTGGATAAAGAACTTCATTGCATGAGTATTTTGCATAGATTTTTCTCCCAGTCAATGTCTTGGCTTTTCATTTGCTTAACAATGTCCTTTAAAAAGCGGACAGTAAGACGAAATTTACTCAAGTCCAGTATATCCATTTTTTTCTTTATGCATTATCGTTTTAATTTAAGAAATATTTGCATAACCCAAGGTCTCAGAGATTTTCTCTCACGTTTCTGGTGATTCATTTTACATTAATTTCCTCAATGTTGTGAATTCAAAGATGCATGGAGGATTAGTTGAGTCAGGTTAATGTTTTTCTCACTACCTTGAGGTGCCTCAAGGTATGATGTGAGAGCCCCTGCAATTAACATCATTCTCTACCTAGAACCTATGATGTTCTTGGAAAATGCATTCTAAATGAGTTGCAGTGACAGCTAATATGTATGTCTAACTGGATGGATATGTTTTCTGTCATACTCTCTCCTTTAGCTCAGTGGTAGCAAAGATCAAAGTCAAGTGGATAATGAAATTTCCATCATTTCATTCTAGGAATAATTTCACTTAATCCTCTGGTACTGCCACCAGTGCACTTTCAATATTAAATTAGAACCTGAATTTCCAACAAAACTTAATGAAGATAATTCTCATGTCCTTGTGGGTGGCTTGCTTATATGTAAGAATTAAGAGACCTGGCATCTTCTCTTTGCTTTCAAAGGCAGTAAGAGGAGACTTAAAATAGTGTATTGTCAGATAATTAAAAGTTTAATGTGAATCTGAAAAACTTAAAAGAAAAATAGATGTGTCCTTATAATTTTATAATTTATATTCCTTTAACTGAACACAGCTAGTTGTAGGAGATGTGCTTGAATGTCTTAAAGGTCAAAATAACCCAATTAAAGAGACATAGATGGATTTTATATGAGTTCATTTCACCAGATATGAAATATGCTATCTCTTGTGTTGCAATATGAAAATGTTAAACAGACGTTTCTGATGGTGACTTAGGATGGACATGGCAAGGGAAGGTAAGATTAGGCAGTTGTAGTAACTAGCAGGCTGAATGCCTTCTAAAGCCTTTCCAGGATTCATGAGGCATATGCAAGTCAGAGGATGAAAAGAAAGTCAAGGAGGCGTGTGATATTTTATTAAGATAACTGCTTAGTAAAAAACATTATTTCACTTCATTTTCACTCACATTTATTTATTCATTTACTCATTCAATTTTCATTGAGTACTTAGGTTCAGGGCACTATGCTAGGTCTTGGAAAAGATATATAGATAATAATATACTATTTCTGTTCTCCAAGTGCTTACAGACTTAGTTTGGATATTAAAAATACATCAAAGAAGAAAAAAGAAAAAGAAAAATGGAATTCAAAAGGTGGAAATATAATATGTGGTCTTTCTTTTTTTGATTTTTATTTTTTATTTTTTAATTTTATTATTATTATACTTTAAGTTTTAGGGTACATGTGTACAACGTGCAGGTTTGTTACATGTGTATACATGTGCCATGTTGGTGTGCTGCACCCATTAACTTGTCATTTAGCATTAGGTTTCAATGCAGTCAGAATTGTTTTGTTTTTGTTGTTTAGTGAGAAAGTTCAGAAGTTTCTTAGTGGAGAAATGAATTTGAGTTGCAAATCCGAATGAACAAAGAAATGAATAATCTATCTAGAAATGTAGGATAAAGTCCTCTATGCTATGAGGACAGTATGAAAAAAGTATAGAGGTAAGAGAGCCCAAAGAGTGTATAAAAACACCAAAGTGTTCAAATTTTAGTTGTATTGAATATTAAGGAGAAAAAAAAGACAAAGATTGAAAAAACTCTGAATGTTCTTATGTTCTGTTTGTATGTACTGTACCACCTAATGGAGTGTAAATTGGCTAAATTGTTTTCAAAATATCCAATTTTTAATGGTTTGGATGTGGGTTACAATGCAAAAATCAAAGTTTCTGCTGAGGTTAAACAATTTGCCTCAGCATCGGGCCCAGAATACTTACTTGACCATCCAATTGGCACGAACCCTGTAATGGTTAATTTCACACATTAACTTGACTTGACTGGGTCACAGAGTGCCCAGATATTTTGTTAAACATTATTTTGAGTATTTTGGTGAGGGTGTTTTTGGATGAAATTAGCATTTAAATTGGTAGACTGAATAAGGCTGATTACCCTCCCTAATGTGAATGGGCCTCATCTAGTCCATTTAATAGAGCATTAGCCTGATCCTCTTCCAAGTAAGAGAGAATTCTCCTGCCCCATGGCCTTTGAATTAAAACATCAGCTCTTCCAGTTTCTGCAGCAGAGTCTGGCCTTTGTAGCCAAACTGGGACACTGGTCTGCAGATTTTGGACTTGCCAGTCTCCATAATTATGTGAACCAAAATTCCTTATAAATGTGTTTACACACACACACATACACACACTGACACACATCCTATCAGTTCCCTGGAGAAGACTAACACAAACCTTGTAGGATTCTGAGTTCTCATATACACAAAAACAGGATCTCTATAAGCCCCTTGGTATGAAAAATAGTGGTTAAAAATCAGTGCCATTTCTTCCAGGTAAGAGCCCCACTTCTGCCAGCCAATGACCATTTCTCAGTCTCTGACACTCCAGCCTGGCAAAAGGAAACGATGGCTTTTGCAGTGCTGAGGAAAGAGGCTTGTTCCAGTTGTTCATCCTGACCATTTCCATCTCAAGGCCATATGGTTGGCTGTTAAAAACATTCATTGCACTCACATTGGCAAATATTTTGTTTCTCCAAATCAGATCTAGAGTCATAAATACCTGTATGTAGCTTAGCTGTTAAAAATAGCTCAATAGCATCCTGCAAACAGTACATACTTCCTGTTGAACCAGATGGAGAAATCTGCACACACCAAGCCAATGTGGAGAGAGCAACAGCAGTCACTGGAACCCAGTCACTTATGCCAGAGGAGCTGGCAAAGTCTGCACATAAAATGTAGTCTAGACCTGGTCAAGCCTTTAGCTCTTCCAGGAAACCGAGCTTGAAGTGAGAAATTTGGGCTTTTATTTTCCCTGGTGGGAAAATACTTAGAGATCATTCATATGATACTAGATGATTATGTGTAAAAATAATGTTTTTATTTTCCTTCTTTAAACTCCTTGCATTACTTTTCTCTTTGGAACCCTCAATTTAACTTTATTTTTCTAAGTGCATTCATTCAGCAAACATTGAGCATCCTTTGCATGCCTATACCATGTAAGGCCCTCATTTATGGTCTCTGAATGCAAATTGATCTATATCTTCTTGGTCATTGTCTTTCTCTGATACCTCAAACTACAACTTTCTGGTCACTTGACTGCTTCTTACTCATCTTCTTTTCTTTTCTCTGGCTTGATGATATGTCCCTTTCTCCCTCTCTGGTCCAAAGGAACTTGACATAATGTGGCAACTATTTCCTTTACATAATGATGGGTTGGGAAGGAAGAGGTGGGTTAACTTTCCTAATAGTCAGCAATTGGAAGGAGTCACCTCTACCAATGTCAATTGGCTCTTCTCCTCAGTCTTGATTTTTTTTTTAAGTATATGGCAAGAGGGAAAGGTCTGTGCCTTTACTAACTTTTTTTTCAAGTAAATAAGTTAAGAGGAATTATAATGGATTCTTCAGATTTTTCTCCATTTGTCTTGCAGAGAACACCTGCTTTTCTTGGTCTTAGGGTTAGAGAAAATTCTGTGTCCCTTGCCTTTGAATTTGCAGCTAATCAAAAAGTAGGAAAAGGAGATAATATAATTCATCTAGGTACTTGTCTGACAAGCATGTTCCAATGACAAGTTTTTCATGAATAAAATACAGTTTTTTATATACTCATTGAATCCCAGAAGCTGAACAACTCAGACGATATTAGATATAGAAAATATTTCCAAATTCATCAGTGGCCCACACTTTTTCCAAAATTTAACAGTAGAGTCATTTTAGGACAGGGTCTGGCAAATTTTCCCTTTAAGTGTCCAGATAGAAAATATTTTCTGCTTGTGTTGGCTATGCAGTCTTTATTGCAAATACTCAACTGTGCAGTCATAAAACCAGGCATAGGTGATGCAGAAATAGGAGGGACTGTGTTCTAATAAAACTTTATTTACAAAAGCAGACAGCAGGACCACTTTGGTCTGAGGCTTTTGTTTTATGACAGTAAGTTTCAACCAATAAAATAAAATCCATAGAATATCATTTAGAAAGGTATTTCTCAAAGGAAATATAATAAAACAATGTGTCTTAGAGATACCTAGAATGAATGCTATAAATGCACGTTCAGAGCTCCTGTCTCAGACTTCAGGTTTGTGGATATCTAACGGAGAAAACCTGGAAATCTGCATATTAATAATCATCCCTGGAGACCATTTTGTACAAACTTGAGAACTCCTACCACTACAGAGCCATAAATGCATAGGTTAGCTTACCCACAAAGCAGAAAACCTAGGAGGCAAGATGTTGACTGGGTGGGCACTTTCATTCTTTCTGTGTTGTGTTTCTTTTAATTCAAGATGTGATTGATTGGTTAAGAGAATGAGTTTGTGCATCAAAGAAATATGGCTTCAGATACAGAATATGTCACTTTCTAATTGGGAGAAGTTTGTTGGTGAAGTTGAGCTAATACCTACGATATATCTAGGATAATGTGGGGAATTAATGAATGAAAGAGTGCAAAGTGCTTAGCATTCTTCCAGTTTCATCGTCAGCAGTCACCTTGTAGAAGATATTTGGATGCAGTCATTACCCACTCCTGATTCTGTGGTTAATAGGAGCTTACTCTCTTCAGGATTGTGAAAAAAGCATATATGATGGTAACGGAATGCCCAAACTATTCCGCCTCTGGCCTAGAAATCACATAAACACAGAGTTAGCACCTTCCTCTTTTGTCCTTCAATGCAAAGTGACTTGATTTCAAATTAAATGAAAGCAGAGTAGATTTACTGATGGCTCACCCAGTTAGACAAAGAAAGCAGAAACAGATGAGCAGTTTATGAGTTAGGCCTCTTAAGAATGCTTTCTTCACTTTTTTCAGAAATAAAGTTCTTTAATTTTAAGAGAATATGAGTAGAATGTTTGAATCTTAGAATCACAATACTATTGACCCCTTATTATTGGCAGGTGCATTTCATATCTCGCCTTAATCCTTATAACACCAATAAGTGGTATGTGCCGTTTATGCCGCATCATTGGTAAGGAAAATAAAAGTGGAGAATTTGTGGGTTTCATCAAAGTCTATGCAGTTGGTAATATCAGAACTGATACATGCACATAAACTGCCAGTCCCAAACCTTCTCTGATATCATCATTTTCAACACTTGTTGTCCATTATAATCAATCCCAGAAGTTTAAAAACAGTAACACTGCTTCCCGAATTTGATTCATTCCCAGGGATTCTGATTTAATTGGTCTTGGGTGGGAATCAGGCATTTGCATTTTTAAAGAATAGTCTCCCCTGTTACTGCCTATTTGTCAGGGTTGAAAAGTACTGCATTTCATACTTGTTTGTTATTTAAAACTGCATGGTTTCTTCATATAAGTGATCCCCTCTCCTTGTATGTGTCAACATTATTAACTACAATATCTATAAACATCTCAAATGTTAAATTGAGAGCAAGCCAAATACTAGGATATTTAAAAACCTTGTCTTGACGTCAAGCATGGAAGATCAAATACACTAACTTTGTGGTTGCTAGTAAGCGTTCCCAGTGTTTGTCTAGCTCCAAAAAAATCATTGTATTTGTTTTTTGGCATCTAAAAACAGTCAGTTCCACAAACCACGTTTGCTTTTGATCAAAGGCAATTCTAGGTCACTGGCTGAATGGGACGGGTCCAGCTAGTATTCCCAATCAGATGGTGTCATCCACTCTGAAGAAGGTAGACAGAAAATTAAGAAGTGTTTGGTGAGTTAATATGACTGAACTCAATTAGATACCTGGCCCTGTTAGACTTTTGTTTTTCTAGTCTACTTTAGCCTGAAGACTCTTAAGAAAGAGCATGGGATCTGTAACAGCAACCTAAGAATTGAGGAAGAGTGAACAGATGAGGTCATTTGGGCTTCTGTAAAATGCTAATGGCAAGAGATGAGACTTTATCTGAAAGTGAAGTTCTGGGAACACTGGGATATAGAGAAAGTGATGTGAAACTTTGAGCTGGATTTAGCTGGATTTGGTTTTCCTTTGGTATGATGTGGGCATGGTAGTTGATATAGTTTGGCTCTGTGTCCCCACCCAAATCTCATCGAGACTGTAATCTGCATGTACTGGGAGAGGGACCTGGTAGATGGAGATTGGATCATGGTGGCCATTGCCCCCATGCTGTTCTCCTGATAGTGAGTGAGTTCTCACAAGAGCTGATGGTTTTAAAAGTGTGGCACTTACTCACTCTCGCTGTCTCCTACCACCTTGATTGCCTTCCACCATGATTGTAAGTTTCCTGAGGCCTCCCCAGTCTTAGTGGAACTGTGAGTCAATTAAACCTCTTTTGCTTATAAATTACCCAGTCTCAGGTAGTATCTTTATAGCAGTGTGAAAATGAACGAATACATTAGTCAATCTGTTTAACAAACTTATATTGTTATAATTCAACTGGAGAAAATAATAACCTACTTCTCAAAGTTATGAGCCTTAGTTTTGGAGGCCATGAAGGAGACAGGATTGGACTTTAATAAGGGATGGTTGTTATGATTATGCATATCATACTTTTTACTGGGTGAGATGTTTATCTGACAACTATTTGCTGCCTTAGCTATTGGTTTAAAATAACTAAATTTTGAAATTATATTGCCATGACACTATGATTTTGTTAATATTTTTGTTAAATAGAGCATAAAGGTTTTGAGTAGTAAAAAAGCTGAACTGATAATATTTAGAGCATATACCTTAGTCTTTCATATCTTGGATTGATATAAAATATTTTAAAATGAGATTATCTTTTTTCTTCAGGGATAATTCATACTTTATTTTTGGTTTCCTATGAAATTCTTTTCCAGATTTGCAGGGAAAGTATCTTTGTTATATGTGATAGTCATTGAACCTGTAATTTATTTATTCACGCTGAAAACAGAAAATGTAGCTAATATTAATAATACTTTCATAAGTTATTGAAGACTACCAAGAAATTTAATGATGGCACATAGACTGCATGTTAATGGTTAGAGTTCTTTGTTTTATATGAGTATATATTTGAGTGAAATAACATACTCCAGTTCCTTACTAGGGAAGAAACTAAAAAAATCAAGGTGATTGAAGATTCTCTAAAGGCTTCGCTTTTGATTCTATTGAAATCAATTATCCTGAGTGGGTCTGAAGGGACAATTGTGCTTCCTGGGTTGTAGGTGACTTGGTTTTAACAGCTTTATTGAGGTATAATTGATATCTCCCCAAAATTACATGTTTAGTGTATAAATTTGGTGAGTTTGGACATATGCACATTCCCATGATATCATCAAAATATTAAATGTATCTATCACCTCCAAACGTTTTATTGTTCCCCTTTGTGTTTTTGCATGTGTGTGTGAGAACATTTAATATGAGATCTAACCTCTCAACAAATTTTTGACTACACAATGCCATACTGGTGAAATAGAGGGCACTGTGTTGTACATCAGATCTCTAGAATTTATTCATTTTGTATAAATAAAACTTTACACCCATTAAACAACTCTCCACTTCCCCCTCCCTTCCAGATCCTGGCAACCACCGTCCTGTCCTCTGCTTCTATAAGTTTGACTATTTCAGACAAAAAAAAAAATTCTACTGTTTGTAACAACATGGATGAACCCAGAGGACACTGTGCTAAGTGAAATAGGCAACCCAAAATGACAAATACTGCATGATTCCACTTCCGATTTTCTTTTATAGGTGGTTCCCAGGGTTTCTCGACGTGGACATAACTGACATTTGTGGTTGTATGATGCTTTGTTGCAGGGAGGAAGGCTGTCCTGTGCACTGTAGGATGTTCAGCAGCATCCCTGGTCTCCCCTCTCTAGATGCCAGTAGCACCCTTCCCCAGTTGTAACAACCCGAAATGTTTCCAGACATTGCTAAATGTCTCTTGCAGGGCAAAATTGCCCACCCATTGAGAACCACTGTATAAAGGGAGGTGAACTTTCATCCCCAGAGAAAATGTTCTTCTTTACTTGTTATGACTGTTTGGACCAGGAGTATGGTAGTCTTTGTTCCGAATAAGTTCTTAATTAGATGAGAGGGTTACCTGCTAGTTGGAAGCTATAGTACAATGGGGATTTAATTCAAGGTTAGAATTGGAGGATGGAGAGAGAGTGTTATGTCTTAGAAGGAGTGAGGGCAATGTATGCACAAAAGGCAATAGTTTTGAGTGGATCCTTATCTGTGCTATAAGAAGTCTTAAGAGTTCATTGACCTCATCATGTATTATACACCTACATTTCTATTGTGATTGATGGAGAAACCAACATTGTGTGTTTAGCCGAATTAACTAGAATGCACAGGTAATGAAGTCAGGAGTCACATCTCTCTTGCTTGTCTTTTCATAGCTCTGGAAGGGTCCACTTCATGAAGTAGTACTTAGTAAGTATTTGTATACAAAAGCAAATGGATTAAAAAATAAATGAATTACAAGGGATATAGGTGGGTCAGGAGATCTGAGAAATGTTCTTTCTTTGTTTTCTTTTTTGAGACAGGGTCTCACTCTCTCACCCAGGCTGGAGTGCAGTTGTGTGATCATGGTTCACTGCAGCCTCAAACTCCTGGGCTCAAGCAATTCTCCCACTTCAGCCTTCTGAGTAGCAAAGACCACAGATATGCACCACCACACCTGGCGAATTTTTTAATTTTTTTGTAAAGATGGGGTCTCCCTGTGTTGCCCAGTCTTGTCTTGAACTCCTAGTCTCAAGTGATCCTCCCACCTCTGCCTCCCAAAGTGTTGAGATTACAGGCCTGGGCCACCATGCCTGGCCCTGAGAAGAGTTCTTATTCTGCTGCCAGCTTATTGTGCAAGTCACTTCACCTTCCTGAATATCTTGATCTAAGAAATGGATAGTGTGTTAGGTGATCTTGACAGTTTCTTCAGGCTGTGAAATATCATGGCTCTGACAGGATTACAGAATGTGTTGCATAATTGTGATATTAAAATTCTTTGGTAACTTGAGCTATGAAAACTTGTGTGTGGAGCAAGTTGGTCTCCCTAGTGAGAGTCTGTTTCACCAAAAGCGATCAGAGAATGTTGATCATAGTTACCCAAAAGAACACATGCTACAGGTGGATATGAAATGAGGAATGGACAAAAACAAGCTGCTAGAGCACATAACTTTTCATTGTGTATGTTAGGTATTTCTTTCTTTAATAAGGGTGAAATACTGAAGATCTAGTAAAAAGAGACTATTAACCAACAACTAAATTGTCTGGAATCAGGAGGGAGTAATCTCATACTAAGAAATAGTCCTATTCACATGTGAATTAAACATTAAAGTTATTTATTTGCAGGTATTTTGGAAATAAGTCATACATTTTCAATACATCTTTTAAGATACATCTTGTGGTAGTAATAGATTAGTCCTAAAAGGTGTTATTTTTTCCTACCATAGGGGCTGGTTGTTAACAATATTAGAGACTCATAATATTATAACGAGAATGTTCCGACAATTAATTAATGTTGGAAATTCGTCTTTCACCCAGACTCTAAGCCAGAGAAATTACTTCCACAGGAAGCCTAATTACCACCCACATAAACTAGTCAGTAAAAGTGATAGAAGTTTTACACCCCTGTAGCTTGGTAAGGTAGAATACAAGCAGATTGAAAAAAAAAAAAAAAAAGCCTCCCATACTCTCAGAGCAAATCCAGATGTAAAACCAATTTATGTTTCAAGTGCCTACCCATGCTGATCTAGCCAGAGTTACATAGATAATGTTAAGTGTAATTTATGGTTGAGGCAGATTTGTTTGGCAGTACTGAAGGTTTTCTGTGGGAAGTTAGAAAAGATAGAGGCCTCCAAAAGCTATCACAACTTTAGGAAAAGTTTGGTTGATGACAGGTACAGAAGATGTGGTTTTTCACATTGACTGCTAATAGTGCCTAAATGGTCATGACATCCAGGATTAGCTCTACGTGTGGCAGCGTGTGCCAGTTACGTGGTGATATGGTTTGGTTTTGTCCCACCCAAATCTCATCTTGAATTGTAACTCCCACAATTTCCATGTGTTGTGGGAGGAACCTGGTGGGAGGTCAATGAATCATGGGGGCGGGTCTTTCCCATGCTATTCCCGTGATAGTGAATAAGTCTCGCGAGATCTGATGGTTTTATAAACGGGAGTTTCCCTGCAAAAGCTCTCTTCTCTCGTCTGCCACTATGTGAGACGTGACTTTCATCTTCTGCCATGATTGTGAGGCCTCCCCAGCCACGTGGAACTGTGAGTCTATGAAACTTCTTTCTTTTGTAAAGACATACCCAGTCTCGGGTATGTCTTTATCGGCAGTGTGAAAATGGACAAATACACACGGCAATTCTAGAGGAGCAGAGAATCAAGCTATAGACTTTAGGAGGAAACTACTGGGATGGCAGGAAAATGACTGCAGTTCTGATGGCATTGGGAAGAGAGGGCAAGGAACAAAAGAAGCCAAAACTCAGCAAGGATCCGAAGCTCTAGTACTGGGGCAGATGTTGAAAACAAAGAGCATCTAACTATGGTGTATGGCACTGGAGGCACAGTTATGAACTGAGATCATGAGGGAGATTCTGTCAAAAACAAAGCACAGATCTTCAGAAATTTCCAAACTCTAGAGATATGGAAAAGAGAGAAGATCATAAGCTAGAATACAGAAAAGGACCCCTCCAGGATCCAGCACTCTGGGGCTGGCAGGCCAGGTAAATCCTGGGAATTTAAGAGACCAGGTTGGATAGAATCTTGTTGGGCAAGAAGGATGACTGCCCCAGAAATAATCAAGAGTTGCAGAACTTGTTTCACTCAATAACAAAAATCTGCTGAGTTTTTACTCTAAGTACCATGGTAGGTTCGGAGATGATAAAGATTAAATCAGAAATAATCTCATTCTTCCAGCATGGGCTACATAGTGAGATCCCATCTGGACAAAAATATTTTAAAAAAATTATTCTAGTAGGCATGGTGCCTTATACCTAGAGTACCAGCTATTCAGAAAACTGAGGCAGGATGATCACTTGATCCCAGGAGTTTGAGGTTGCAGTGAGCCATGATTGCACCACTGCACTCTAGCCTGGCTGACAGAGCAAGACTGTGTCTCAAGGAAAAAAAAAAAAAGAAACATTCTTATTCTTGAGAAGTACATTTAATCTAAAAAGGGAGGTGGCAGAGGCATAAATGTCAAATATCGAAATGCTACGGAGGGGCTACCTAACTTAACTTACAACAATCAAGGAAGACTTCCTAGAGGAAATGGCACTTGAACTAAAACTGGAAAGAGGATTAATAAGAGTAAAGTGGCCAGAAGTTGTGACTCATGCCTGTAATCCCAGTGCTTTGGTGGGATTATAGGCATGAGCTGAAGGTGAGGATGATCCCTTCAGCTCAGGAGTTTGAGATCAATCTGGGCAACATCACAAGATCCCATTTCTATGAAAAACAAACAAACAAACAAAACAGCAATGTGGTGGTGCATGCAGGTAGTCCCAGTTACTCAGAAGGTTGAGGCCAGAGGATTGCTTGAGCTCAGGAGATTGAGGCTGCAGTGAGCCATGATTGCACCACTGCACTCAGCCTGGACAACAGAGCAAGACCCTGTCTCAAAAAAGAGAGAAAGGGTAAAGAAGTGAGAAAGTACTGTAGTTAAAAGTGACATAAGCAAAGGAAAAATATTGCAAATAAACATCTGAGATATATATGTGTGCTTGTGTCAAGGAATGGAAACGACTGAAATTTGTTGGGTATTTGAATATAAATTCAAGGCAGGAAGTAGTGCAGGAAGTAGCATAGACATGAGTTGAATACAGATAGCGGGGATACCTGAAAGCAATTGTTATGTCATGCTAAGGAGCTTGGTTTTATCCTATAGTAGGCGATAGGGAAAGGTTATGATCAAGGTCATTCCTTAGATGTGGCTATTGAAGAGTGTGGAAGACAATTTGGGGTCGACAAGGCCAGAGGCAAAGAGATCAGTTGGGTGGTAGTCCTCTAACTCAAGCTTGGAGCAAAAGAATGAAGATGAAGTTGAAAAATAGTTAAGCATTTAGGAGGTAGCATAACCAAGATTATGATTCAATGTTCCCTTGAGGGACAAGGCTGCCTTACAATGGGTATCTGGTCTCTAGCTCAGGGAACATTGGTTCCATTGATTGAAATAAAAATGAAGGAGGAAGAATGGGTTATAGGGTAGGAAAGATAATAGCTGAGATTCTCATAAAAATCACAAAACTGTGCATCGAGCAGTTGGATACAAGAGTGTAAAACTCAATAAAAAGCTCAACTATGGAAAGCAGATATATGAGTCAATGATAAATGAATAATTATTTGGGCATAAAGTATTTGGGATGGTTTTTTCAAATTGGAGGTTTTTTGGGGGAGGGGGTAAAACCTCTAGCAGTCCTACCTATGTTGAACTTTGCTAGTTACAGTGGAGAGATGAGTAGTTGGATGCTTATTCTACTTGGCAGAGGCTAGGACTGGTGCAAGAGATGAACATCACAATCATTTAACAATTATAGATAAACAAATATAGATCAGCAATTATAATTTAACAATTATAGATTGCCCTGGAATATGGATTAATAAAGGAATGTATATATTATTCTAATTAGAATCCTAAATGATTCCATGCCCCATTGAGTCCTGCAAAAATTGCATGATGATGATTTGGAAGCAGATGTGCTTTTCAACATTGGGAGTATTTAAGAATAAGCTATATAATTGCTGGGCAGGGTTGTTACCATAGAAACTTCTACTAGAGAACAGAGTAGGTAATTATTTAATGGACCATTAAGTAAGATCATCATAAATTCCAGAAAAATTTTAGGAACTATTGTTTTCTGATTCATTGACTTTATATAAAATATCAAAGGTGTACAGTTATGTCATATATTTTAAAAATCGAATAAGTCTAAATTTAAAAAATTGAATAAATCACTATGTGCATTAAAGCAGGCTTGTCTTAGTAAGTAATTACAATAACTTTCAAGATTGTTTTCCACTGTAAGATTTGCTGTTGAATCCCCTGATTAGCACAGAATTTGGCACTTGCTTGGGCACTATATACATGTGCTTTTTTCTTTTTTTCTGTTTGAGACAGGGTCTTTCTCTGCTGCTCAGGCTGGAGTGCAGTGGTGTGATTATGGCTCACTGCAGTCTAGATCTCCTGGGCCAAAGCGATCCTCTCACCTCAGCCTCCTGAGAAGCAGGGACTATAAGCATACACCACCATGCCCAGGCTTCTCTTGAATTTCTGGGCTCAAGCAATCTTCCTGCCTTGGCTTCTCAAAATGCTGGGATTACAGGCATGAGCCACCAAGCCCGGCCACTATATATCCCAGTACTTGCTTACATGGGACAGATAGAGCAAGAAACAGCTAAGAAGTCAGCTAGAATTGTTCATGCATTAGGGGTGGCTAGGTATAATATAAGCTGGAGAGAGTACAGTGTTGGTGGAGGGGCCTGGTGGGAGATGACTGGATCATGGGGATGGAGTGCTCCTGAATGATTTAGAACCATCCCTTTTGTGGTGTTGTTTTGATAGAGTTCTCATGAGATCTGGTTGTTTAAAGGTGTGTGTCACCTCTCCCCTCTCGTTTTCTCCTGCTCTGACCATGTGAATTACTGGCCTCCCCTTTGCCTTCTGCCATGATTGTGAGTTTCCTGAGCCTCCTGCCCCCAGAAGCTGAGTAGATGCCAGTATTGTGCTTCCTGTACAGTCTGCAGAACCATGGGTCAATTAAATCTCTTTTCTTTATAAATTACCTGGCCTCAGGTATTTCTTTATAGCAAGATGAGAATGGACTAATATAGAGAACTGGTATCAAAGAGTGGGGCACTGCTATAATGATACCTCAAAATGTGGAAGTGGCTTTGGAACTGGGTAATGAGCAGAGACAGAAAGATGAGGAAAAATTTGGAACTTCCTAGAGACTTGTTAAATCGTTGTGACCAAAATGCTGATAGTAATATGGACAATTAAGTTCAAGCTGAAGAGGTCTGAGATGGAGATGAGAAACTTATTGGGTACTGGACCAAAGATCACTTTTAGCAAAGAGGTTGGCTGCATTGTGCCCCTGCTCTAGGGATCTGTGTAACTTTGAACTTGAGAGTGATGATTTAGCATATCTGGCAAGAAGAAATTTCTAAGCAGCAAAGCGTGCAAGATGTGACCTGGCCACTTCTAACAACCTATTCTCATATGCACGAGCAAAAAAAATGACCCCAAACTGGAACTTATATTTAAAAGGGAAGCACAGCATAAAGGTTTGGAAAATTTGCACCCTGGCTATGTGGTAGAAAAGAATACCCAACTTTCAGGGTAGGAGATTCCAGCTGGCTACAAAGATTTTTATAGCTGAAATGAAGACAAATGCTGATAGCCAAGTCAATGGGCAGAAAGCACCAAAGGCATTTCGGAGACCTTTGCAGCAGCCTCTCCCATCACAGGCCCAGAAGCCTAGGAGGGAAGAATAGTTTCTTTGGCCAGGCCTGGGCCCTGCTTCCCTGAGCAGCCTCAGGACACTGCTTCTTGCATCCCAGCCACTCCAGCTCCAGCCATGGTTCACAGGGGCCCAGGTACAGCCTGTGTTGCTGCTTCAGGGGGTGCAAGCTGCTCTTTTTTTTTTTTTTTTCTTTGAGATAGAGTCTCACTCTTTTGCCCAGGCTGGAGTGCAGTGGTGCAATCTCAGCTCACTGCAATCTCCACCTCCTGGATTCAAGCGATTCTTCTGCCTCAGTCTCCTGAGTAGCTGGGATTACAGGCACCTGCCACCATGCCCAGCTATATATATATATATATATATTTTTTTTTTTTTTTTGTATTTTTTAGTAGAGATGGGGTTTCGCCATGTTGGCCAGGCTGGTCTTGAACTCCTGACCTCAGGTGATCCACCTGCCTCAGCCTCCCAAAGTACTGGGACTACAGGCATGAGCCACTGTGCCAGGCCACAAACTGCTCCTATGATCAGAAAGAATATACAGTATAAAGGAATTTGTGTGATATTTATGGTGTCTTTTAGCGTCATAGTCCATGACCCTATTATTGTTCTTATAAAGCTCCCGCACCATTAAATAATGGGGACAATGCCCATCAACCAGCTGCCTTTTATTTCTCATTTGGACAGGAATTTAGTTAGTCAATTGGAAAAGACATTTACATTTACTTTATTCTTCTTCATGGAAGTAAAAATAAAAGTAGAACTTTTAACTTGACTTCTAGAATCCTCATAAAAATGACTGGTACTGACTGAAGGAGCTGAAGGCATTCTGTAATTTTAAGATAACCTGTAATCTTATATGTATGTATGTATGTGTATATGTCAATATACAGGACTGTCTATGTATACATCTATATTTCTAGGACTCTATCTATAAAACCATCTTCTAGAATTCATTACAGTGCCACTGTAGACGTTTATAAGCAAAAGTGGCAGAAATATTAAAATAAACAACTATAATATTTGAACTCTGATCAATGTTTTACTAGTATAGTCCTTTCATAATTCTATGCAGATTTCTCTAGCTAGTATATATTAAGAAATAAGTCCTATTTAAACCAACAGAATAAGTTGGGAATCAATATATAAGCAAATGATAACTGGAGACATATTTTTTGAACTTAACAACTACATCAGAAATACACTTATTGAGAATCAGCTGCGTTCCTGGTAATGAGAAGGCAAAGAAAGATTCTGCAGAATTTGGCTCTACTAGATCTCCTTTTGGCAATTTAAGGTCATTCTCTACCCTTAGTGACTTGGAATTTCAAAAAGTATATGTCTTTTTTTCAAGGAGAAGGAAATTAGAAGGTACTTAGATTGGTTTAATTTGCTTTAGATGAAAGGGCATAAGGACATTCAATGTTTACGAATTCACCTTCTTTTAGTCTCCCTGTGCAAAGCACAGGGAAATGAAATGGACTTTGACATTGTATAGCCTTAATTTAGAAAACAACTCTTCTACTTATTATTTCATAATCAAACTTGCCGATCTTTAGTTTCTCCTTCTTTACAATGAAGAAAAATATCTTACAGGATTGTTGTAAGAATTAAATTAAATTAAATTAAATAGCATGTGTAGGAACCCTAACACAATGGTTGGGTCATAATCATTCTGAATACACATTAATTTCATTAATCATGCCTTACTCCACAGGAACTATCCTTAGTTTATTACTCAAAGGTATTTCTATATGGACAAATAGAATAAGAATTGCAAACAGTAAGGGAGAATTTTTATGGACTTGAGAAAGCTGTAATGAGGAATATGTGGCAGCCTAATGGAGAACTGAAATAAGTTTGAATTTGTACTACTTACAGTAAATATGTCATGGTAAGGATAAGTATTATCGTAGATTTAAATAACAGGTTTGTGTTTATATATCTTTGTATGTTTTAATTATATTCATGATCATCATCTCACTGAATCTTCACAGTACGCTGTGAGATAAAATTATGATTCTCATTTTACAGATGGAAAATTTGAGGTTCAAAGGTGTTAATTTACATTGCAAATCATATATTCTTTATATTTGTCAGGAACAACCATAAATGATTTGAAAGTGGGCATGTGATCTGTGGGTGTCTTTCAATGAAATGTTGAGTGTTTTTTATAAAGGAGTCTGAGTCTTTTATCGACTCAGCCACTTTACAACTCTGTAAATTATGGAAAACTGAAAAGAACACAAATGATTCTTGTGTGTTTACATGCAAATGAATTTTGTCTGGCAGGTTTATAATTGACTTCTACTCTGTAGAATAGATAATTCAAATATCTGTTTTTACTGGTAGATAGTGATCCATTTTGCATCTGTTAGCAACATTATTTCAGAACTTGTGATTACCTGTATTTGCATCTGTGTTTAGATTTTCTTTTGGACTGACTTTAACATCTTATGAGTTTCCTCATTAGTTAATGAGTTAAAAAAATTGACACACGTTTCATTTTTTTCCTTATGGATGTCATTTGTTGAAAGACTGTCCTTTTTCCATTTAATTATTTTTGCACCTTTGCAAAAATAATAATTGGGGCATCTTTGTATGGACCTATTTCTGGGTTCTTTATCCTATCCCATTGATCTTTGTGTCTTTTTCTACCAATAACACACATGGTCTTGGTTCATGCAGCAATAGAGTAGGTCTTAAAAATCAAGTAGAGTGATTCCTCTCCCTTAATTCTTTATTTTCAAAATTGTTTTAGCTATTTTAGTTCTTTTTCATTTCCACATAAATTTTAGAATAAGCTTATCCATTTCTACAAAAATATGTAATGGCATCTTGATAATAAAAGTATTAAATCTGTAGACTGATACGGGGAGAACTGACATCATTGTTATGTTGAGTCTTCTAATCCATGGACACAATGTGTCTCTGTCTCTACACTTATGTAGGCCTTCTTTGATTTCTTTCATCGGCATTTTTTACTCCTTTGCCTTTTAAAAAGTTGACCAAAATCTCACACCTTATACAAAAACAACTCAAAATGCATTGTAGATTTAAATGTAAAACTATAAAATTTTTAAAACAAAATGTTAGAGAAAATTGTTGGAACTAAGGGCTTGGCAAAGAGTTCTCAGACTTCATACAAAAAGGCATGATCCACAATAGAAAAAGAACTGATAAATTGAACCTAATCAAAGTGTAAAACTTTTGCTCTGTGAAAGATCCTATTAAAAAGATGAAAAGAGCTGGGCACAATGGCTTGTGCCTGTAATCTCAGTTACTCAGGAGGCTGAAGTGGGAGGATTGTTTGAGCCCAGGGGTTCAAGATCAGCCTGGGCCACGCAGTGAGACTTCATGTCTAAAATAATTAATCATAATCCCAGCATTTTGAGAGGCTGAGGTGGGAGGATGGCTTGAGCCCAGGAGTTTGAGACCAGCCTGGGCAATATAGTGAGACCTTGTCTCTAGAAAACAAAAAGTTGAATAGTTAACTAATTTAATAAAAAATAAATTAGTTAGGCATGGTGGTACATGCCTGTCGTCCTAGCTACTCAGGAGGCTGAGGCGAGAGGAACCCATTATCCCAGGAGTTAGAGGCTATGGTGAGCCATGATCATGCCATTACACTGCAGCCTGGGTAACAGAGCTATTTTCTGAAAGAAAAATAAATATATATTTATTTTAAAAGAAAAGAAAAAAAAAAAAAAAAAAAAAAATTGACACACGTTTATTGTATATTTTTACGAAGGTCATAATTTTATCCTTCTGAAAATTATCTTATAACACACTTGAACTAAGGTCTTCTGTTTCTAATCCCAGGGTTTATAAATGGAAATTCAAAGGAACTAGATAAACCTTGCCTTTGTCAACTGTAAATTCCACAAAAGATTAGCCAAAACACATTGATCAAACCTACTGCAATAAGAAAAAATGCCACTTTGCCAACAAAAAGTTTTTACACATACACACAGGGAGACTGGAGAAACAGAAAATTGTTTTTATTCACAAAGGCATGACTGTGTAAGTAGACAGTACATAAAAATCTACAGATAAAGAATTTACATTAAGAAGCTATTTTTTCAAGGTCTCTGGATACAAGAAGTAAATAGAATAAAAAAGATTCCATTTATAATTGAACCAAAACAAAATATTTAGGAATAATGTACAAAATGTCTATATGGAAAACTGTAAAACATTAGCGAGAGAAATAAAGAAGACCTAAATCAACACATACATATTTGGAAGAGTCAATAGTTTACAGATTACAATTCATCCTAAACAGATCAATAGGTGGGATGCAATCACTGGAGGTGCTTTCTGAAAACTGGCAAGCTGATTCCAAAATTTATTTGGAAATGCAAAGGGCCAAAAATAACCAACAAAATCTGAAAGAACAACAACCAAGTTGGGGATGCATAGTTTTAGATATTAAGAGTAATAATGCTGCAATGGTTTTGAAAGTGTGGTACTTGGTGTAAGGTAGACAAATAGAACAAAATGAGAAGCCTATAAAAAGAACACACGTTTACAGTTACTTGATTTCTTACAAAGGTGAGACTGCAGTAGAGTTTAGAAAGAGTAGCCTTTTCAGTTATTGGGCCTAAGTCAATTTGGTTTTCTAAGTAGATAAACATCTTTCTTCTCTGTCTGTTGTCAACTCCTAAAAAAACCACCAAAAAACTCATTGATTAAGCAAAGTTTATTAGATTCTGTTTGACAAAAGTTGGAGCGAAGTATGTGGGACTTTGGGTTTGGGTCTAAGTGGTTAAAGCAAGATGTTTCAAGACTAGGAACTGACTGAGATTAGGAAAATTCAGATTCATAGGAGTTTAGGATTGGTCAACACAAAGACAGGCTTGAAATAAGTCTAGATAAGGAAACTGATTTTTGATACATGAGCTGCTTGCCCTGTTGAGAAATCAATTATCCTGACAGAAGAGGTTCTCTCATACATCAAGAAAGTATTTTTCAGGGAGAAATTGGTTTGCAAGAATTCCCTGGAGCAAATAGTTACATCACGTCACAGGTGCCCTCAGTTCTCTGTCCAACTGAATGCAGTTGTCTCTGCTCCATCCTCTACCTCACAAAAGTCACTGTACACAAAAGTCAACTCTAGATGAAACGTAGATCTAAATCTAAAACTAAATAAAGCTTCTAGAAGAAGAAATGAGAAGGTATTTTTGTGATCTTCAAGTTGGCAAAGCTTTTTAAAATCAGGCCCAAAAAGCTCCTTAACCATAACATGGGGAAAAGGTGGGTAAATCAACCTACATTAAATTATAACTCTGTTCATTCAAAATAAACCATTAAGAGAGGAAAAGAGCAAAAATACAATAGAAAAGTGAGAGTAAGGTTTGAATAAGAACTTGACAAAGAGGGTATTCAAATGATTATTAAAGCTGAGAAAATTATATTTTATAATTCAGCAATTATATTTCTCTAAGTATATACCCAAAAGATGTACATACATGTGTTCACCAAAAAATGTATATGATAATTTTTATTAATAGAAGAGTCTATAAATAAAGTTGCTGTATATCCATATAATAGAGAATGAATCAGCATGAACAAATTATTGTGACAGGCAGCAACATGGATTATGCCTACAAACATAATGCCAGACAAAACGAAGCCAAACCCAAAAGAAAATAGACTAGATGTTTCTCATTCTATAAAGTTCAAATGTAGGCAAATTTCATCTATGTTGTCACAACTCAGAACAATGTTGACCTTTGGTAGTAACTGGAAGGGGACATCCAGAACTTCTGCAATGTTAGAAATTTCCTATTTTGTGATCTGAGTGCTGATTATACTTACAGGCTTATTTTGTGAAAATTCAGCAAACTGTTTTTTCTACACTTCCAATGGAGTTTACAAGAAAACTGTAAAGAAGAGCAGGAGAAAGAAGAAGAAGCCTATAGGGAAAGGCAGAAAGGAGGAAAGAAAGACTAAAGGAAGAGTTACTTTCTAGGGATCTACAATCTAATAGTCACCATCATGACATGGAAAACAATGTGGAAAAAGAAGAACCTAAACTGATTCCTTTTCACAGTAACCAAAACAAATTGAAGAATGAGAATGGTAATCTGGAGTGTGCGTAGCTTGTTCACCTCTTTCAATTCTTAGAATTCTCCACTGGAAATTTTTTCTTGGTGACAAGCTTAGTTCTTCATACCTCATTAAAGAAGAATTTACAGCTGGATGGTTGCTGTTTCTCTTCACATGGAGCCAAATTTAGATTTTAATTGACAGCCCAGACCCCGTTCTCTCTATTTCCTATGTGCAATTAGAAAGAGAGAGCATATGTTCTGAAGTCGACGCTCAGGAATGGGATGTTTGGAGTTCCTAAAGTCATTCTTCACTCTGTGAAACCTAAATTCGTCCCACTCCCTCTTGAATGCACATGTGCAGTGGAACATTTGCTGCAAGGTGACTCTAACATGAGCTTCAGCTGACATCCTTTCTGCTAGTTCCAGAAATACAAATTAGCCTGTGTTGGCAGAAGATTAGGGACTGCTCTTTAAGCAGTCTTTCATTCTGCAGTTTTATTTTCCATTCATCTTGCCAAGAGAGTATCTTTTTCCAGAAGTTTCTCCTCTGCTCTCCCCTGCCCTTTGCTTCTTCTTTTTTTTTAAGCTCCTTTTTTCTCCCCCAGATTCAACTGTATCTTTACTACAGCCTCTTGCTGTTTCTTATCCTCCTATTTTTATACTGCCAATTGCTTTCCTCTCTGTACTTCGCTTATTTTGAATTTTTTGGCCAGTAGTAATAACATATAAATTAAGAACAACCCATCAAGTGGATAAATTGCCTGTTTTGTTCAATAACATTTTATTTACCATTTAGATTTTTTTTTTTAATTTTTGAGACAGAGTCTCATTCTGTCACCCAAGCTGGAGTGCAATGGTGCGATCTTGGCTCACTCCAACCTCCACCTCCTGGGTTCAAGCAATTCTCCTGCCTCAGCCTCCTGAGTAGCTGGGATTACAGGTACCCACCAACACGCCATGCACATTTTTTTATATATATATTTTTATTAGAGACGGAGTTTTACCAGGTTTGTCAGGCTGGTCTCAAACTCCTGACCTCAAGTGATCCACCTGCTTCGGCCTACCAAAGTGCTGGGATTACAGGAATGAGCCACCGTGTCTGGCCACCATTTAGATTTTTTTGAATGCTTTAAGTTTGAGATGTGGGATATTAAACTAATCACAAATCATTAGCAAATATTGATTACTTATATCCTGTCTATAATGACAACTTTATTTTCCCTTAACTCGTAGAAGTATCAATAAGAGGATAAAACCATCTTCCATATTCCTCTACCTTTAAAATTTAGCTTCTCCAAGAATATACTGTTTTATAACATCTATCTAGAAAGCCTAAGTATAATTTACCCGTTACCTAATGCATTCATGTATCTAAAGGAAGCTCTCTTTGGCTTTAGCAGCAGTGGAATGGGAAGAAGCTGGGGCCAGGTGCACTACTGACTCTCCATTCTCATTTCCTTCTGATTCTGCCATAGTAGATCTTGATTTTTCTTGTTTACAATTTTTGAGCTTTGGACATCTCTTCTTCCTCTTCCTCTTTCTCTTCCTCTTCCTCCTCCTCCTCCTCCTCTTCCTCCTCCTCCTCCTCTTCTTCTTCTTCTTTTGAGAGGGAGTCTCACTCTGTTGCCCAGGCTGGAGTGCAGTGGCACGATCTCAGCTTACTACAACCTCTGCCTCCCAGGTTCAACCAATTTCTGGCTCATTTTTTATTTTTTTCAATGGAGACTGGATTTCCCCATGTTGGCCAGGCTAGTCTCAAACTCCTGACCTCAAGTGATCTGCCCACCTTGGCCTCCCAAAGTGCTAGGATTACAGGCGTGAGCCACCACTCCGAACTGGACATCTCTTTATTATCAAAGGCCTTGCCACTTACGCACAGGAAGGATGACTGTGCAGTGCTGGGGTCTGTGGTTAACCTGCGCTATTTGGATATCACCAGGGAGGGAAGAAAGAATAGCAGTTTGGAGTCCTCTGGAAACTCTGCCTAAGGACCTAGAACCCAGGCATTCATTAAGACTTTTTGTGGCATTAGCTCACACCCTTCTAGTTTAAGCTTTTTAAAACATTCTTCTTTTTGTTGTTGTTTTCTATGAGGTTAAAATATCCAGACTTCACCACTAAGGCATTAATGTTTGCTCTTTTCTTGATATGAAGTTTAAATGCATTCCTATTCTTGAACACACAATATGTATCTTTATGAAGTTATGGGCAAGTTCAATAACAGCCCTCTCCAAATCTTGGTTTTATTTCCACCCTGTTAGAAGCGATTAAGGCTTCTATGGAGATCTCCCAAATGACTAACATTTTATAACTTTTATTTTCCTTTACATATTTTATTTGTAGTGCCACTTGAACCTAATTCAGTTATAAAGCCAATAAAAGGGGGATGGATTTGGATCTGGGCATACTTGGCTAGAATTAGAGGTTCTAGTCTTAATGTCTATTATATTTTAAACATTAATGAGTTATATTTTTTTAATCTGGACAAGTCAGTGGCCTAGAAATTCAGGGAATTGTTGGAATTGAAATTTCAGTTCTCTGTTTATCTGTTAAGGGGTTTCTATTGATTTTCAAGGGGAAAAACCTTAGTTAAGATCATAACACTAAATGTAACAATGTCATTTGGGTTCCATTCCATGAGTTGTAGGAGAAAGGAGTTTGCAGTACTTTTTTTTTTTCTTTTGGTCTAGTTCTATCCTTGGAAGAAGGAGAAAGAGGAGGAGGAGAAGGAGAAGGAGGAGGAGGAGGAGGAGAAGGAGAAGGAGGAGGAGGAGGAGGAGAAGGAGGAGGAGGAGGAGGAGGAGGAGGAGGAGGAGGAGGAGGAGAAGGAGAAGGAGGAGGAGGAGGAGGAGGAGGAGGAGGAGGAAGAAGAAGAAGAAGAAGAAGAAGAAGAAGAAGAAGAAGAAGAAGAAGAAGAAGAAGAACAGGAGGAGGAGGAGGAGGGGGGGAGGAGGAAGAGGAGGAGGAGGAAGAAGAAGAGGAGGAGGAGGAGGAGGAGGAGGAGGACAAGAGCAGCAGCTCCATCATACTTGCTCCAACATAGTGAAATGTTACAATAGTCTACCATCGTATTCCTCTCAGTGTTGCTTTTAGAAAACACTGTTGTAAATAAACGAAATAAACGCAAATTCTTTCTCCAAACAAACAAAAAGTATTTAAACCTTAAGTAAAATGAAATGGGTGTGAAATAGGTGAATGAGCAATTGTCCACATGAATGCATCTGTTCAGGGGTGGGCTCTGGTTAGAGAAGAAAGCAGATGAAAATGCTGGATTCAGAGTGAATCATTTTATGCTCATCTATTAGGTTGGTACAAATGTAATTGCGAGTTTTGCCATTACTTTTAATATGACAAAACCTGTAATTATGTTTGCATAAACCTAATATATTACCTATCTCTTAATTTTCCAGTTTCTCTAACTTTCATCCTCCAGAGGGATAAATAAATGGTCACTTAATGGGAGTCTAGAACCATATACATCATTATAATTTTGATTAAGCTTTACCTAAAATGTGCTTAAGTTTTCAATGTGTGAAGCTTGAGAGTTATAGTTTTATTATTAATTTTTACAATAATATTTTATGGCTAGTACTTTGCCATCAACTTAACATATTTCTACATGTTATATCATTTGAGCCTCAAAACGATCTAGAGAGGTGCATAAAAAGCAGGTATGATGATTTATATTCTAAAAATAGAAAGTTGAGGTTCATGGTGTTGTGACTTTTCCATCTCCAAGGTCACATATCTATAAAATAGTGGCCTATGTGTTAGCATTTTAGCATCTTTTCAGTATTACTTGCTCCAGAATTATTAACTTTAGAAGTTTTAAGAATATTTTTAAAAATTCCATTTACTTTTTAAAATTATCCACCCCAACCCCCACCAAAAAAAGAAATTCTCTTTGACCAGTTGGTAATTGAATTCATTACCTGGAACTAACCAGAGAAAAAACAAAACTAAACCAAACCAAACCAAACCAGCTGAAAGAAAAAAAAATAGAAAATTGTAACCCTCTTTAACTGAATTCATTTAAGACATAACAAGGGAAATGAAAAAATTAGACTATCCCGACAGATAACTTTGTTTGCCAAACTGCAGGCAGATCAGGATCTAAGAGGCTTACTCTTAAACTCCTGGAAAATAAGAGAATGCTTCCAACTGGAATTTTTTTTTAAATGACTTTTTAAAGTAGGGCACTACAGATCAGTGAGATGGTACAAATACAAAAGTTAATAAAGAGACTATCATTGATTGGACTCTAGGCACACTTACCAACCAACATATCTAACAGAGCTCTATATGTGTTGATAGTCATTGTTCTGACCAATGGTGCAAAAATATTATTTGCCCTCCATAGTTTCAAATGTTCTGTTCCAGTTTATGATAAAACCCACTGAAGTCCATGGGGCTGCAGTATAAACACAGATATATAAACATGCATGCATTAAATGTCTTCACCAGCGACAAAAATGTTAAATCGATTTTATGAGAAGTTGGTTTTCCAGCCACTGAGTGGCTGTAAATGTTAAGTGTTTTTACAGGTTGTTGCTTTCCCAGCTGCTGAGCTGTTTTAAATGTTATCTCTCACACGCACACACATATACACATATCCTTGCTTTGCCAGCTGTTAATCCTCTCTGCACATTTTTATAAAGTTTTTCCCCCTTCTTTTACTTGCTAAATCTATTTATATTTTACTCACATAAGCAAGTGCAAAATTGTCTTGGCATCGTCTAACTTTTATTTTTATTGAATTTTTTTAACTACAAATAAAAATTCCATCCCCATTTCAGTGCTTTCCAGAGAGTAGGGGCTGTAGTTATAATGAATCCAAGATGAGCATTACGAGTTCATCTCAAAATTTAGATACCACAAAAGCACTCTACTTGCGGTATGCTCAGTGGAAACACTGTTCTTGTGGTATTTCCATTGGAAATATTGTACTTGGTGGTATTTTTCAATGGAAAAACTATTACTGTGGCATTACTGAGTGCTGCAGGAAATGCTGGCTGGAGTCTTCTAACAAATGGCCCACAGAAGAGGGAAGCAAGACAGTTAAAGTAGCCACCAATGGAAGCCAGGAGTGATGATGATGATGATAATATTTTATTTGAGAATTCCAAATTAACCCCAGTTACATTATCTATGAGGAAAGGGAGGAATTCATTTCTAATAAGGAAAAGTTTTGTAAAACCCCTAAGATTAAAATGTGAGTGAGAAACTAGACTGATAGTAGAATAAAAATAATAAAAACAAAAGACAAGTGAGGTCATAAGCCATTTTGGGAGGGGGAAAAGGGAGGGTGCATTATAACTCTCTCCTAGTGTCTGTTCATAGGATCTAGAAAGTGCTCAAGGAAAAAAGACACTAAGTAAAAGCTCGAAAGAAAAAGACATGATAATTTTCTGAAGGATTTTCCCGATCAAGTTGGAGGCTGGATTGTACTGAAGTAAACCAGCTTAAAATAATTACCTAGCTCTCTAGTCTGTCCTGAGTCTGGCTGGGACTTGGTGCTTTTCTTTATTACCCAGCACTGCTCAGCAGGATTCTCTGCTTCTGTTGGGCAGAATTTTCACAATTTCCCACTGATGCCTGGCTTTTTTTTTTTTTTTTTTTTTTACATTGACTGTGCTCATGATCATCCTCCCTGCTGGGATACCCATCACTTATCTAAATCCCTCCCAGGCTGCCTTGAAGGTCAAAGTTCAACTCATCTAATGAAGCCTTTCATGGTTCATCCCTCAGCCTTCATAGATCAACGACTTTAAAAAACTGTCAAATAGAGGTACTTCTCCACACTTCAGCATTTAATGGTGTCTTTATGGTCTGTGCCTTCCAAACAATATTGAAATCAGACACTGTGCTTTTTATTTCTTTGTAATTTACAGCACTGAGGACAGATCTGAACACTGAGTAGATGCTTATTAACTAGTAATTGTTTACCTGAGGTAAAGCAAATATGATACCTTGATTTCTCTGAAACCTCATTGATTGATTATTTTAGCTATAATAGTATAGCTGTTATAACACGAAATCCCCCAAATTGCAGAGCCTAAAACAATAATCACTTATTTCTCATTCATATCACATTTCTGTGTGGGCATTTCTGGTGGAGTGGCTCTTCTCCAAGCAGTGACTCAGGGATCCAGGATCCTTCCATTGTGTGGCTTTACCACATGGCTTCCAAGATTGCCCAGAGGGTGGTCTCTATCCTGGTCATCTGGAAAGGGAAAAAGAGACTAAAGGGCTGTATGTATAATATGTATGTAGAATTGAACTGAAAGTAGTATTTGTGACTCCTGCTCATGTTTTATTGGTCAAAACTCCATCGTATGATGTATTGGGTTGACTTTTATTCCCCCAGGGTCATACGTTGAAGTCCTAACTCCCAGTACTTCAAAACATGACTATACAGTACTTGGAGATAGGGCCTTTAAAGAGGTACTTAAATTAAAATGGAAGTTATTAGGTGGAACCTAATTCAATATAACTCGCCTCCTGAGAAGAAGAAATTTGGACACAGATGGGTACAGAGGAAAGACCATGTGAAGACATAGGTAGAAGTCAGCCATATACAAGCCAAGGAGAGAGACCTTAAGAAACCCACCAACCCTTCCACTACCTTGATCTGAGAATTCTAGCCTCCAAAATTGTGAGAAAATAATTTCTCTTCTTAACACAGTATCAGTCTGTGATACTTTGTTATAGCAGCCCCAATGAATTAATACACATGGCAACATTTATCTGCAAGGGAAGCTGGGACATGTAGTCTTGCTGTGTGTCAAGGAATAAAAAGAAACAGGTTTTGCTGAACATTCGGCAATTTCTGCCATAGTGCTAGAACTGGGTAGGGTATTAGGGGTCATCTACTCCAATATTCTCTTTCCTTTCTAAAGATCAAGATAAAGTCCACTAAATGAATTGACTCGTTCAAGAATCCCCTGGATAAGTAGTAACACCTAACTCATGACGGCATTATTTATCTAATTAATGGGATCAAAAATTTGCTAATGATTATTGTCTGTCAATGTTCCACCTATCCCCCTACCCTTTAATGAGAGTCACCTAGATTGGCTATGTAATTGTGAGGCCCAATGCAAAATATATATATGTATATATTTGCAAAATATACATATATATATATATATATATATAGAGAGAGAGAGAGAGAGAGAGAGAGAAGGCCTTTGTTAAAATTATTAAGAATTCCAAAAAAAGTGACAGTAGGTCATTAGACCATGAACAGGACCTTTCTAACTATAGAGCTCTGTGTGACTGCACAGGTTGCATGCCCATGAGGCTGGCCCTGGTGCCACATTTACCACCAACACTACCACTACCATGGATCTTGATGGCTTGAAATTGACATTAGAAGGTTGAAGAGATATTTGAAGAGCTAGTCCACCCCCAGTCCATGGTGGGTAGACTATCAATAAGAGGTTGGTGAAGCTCAGTCTAAAACATTGGTGTGTAAACATAGATCTGCTTTCTGTCACCAAACTTCTTATGTTAGAATCACATGGAGGAGTTTTTTGGGGTTTTTTGTGTTTTTTTCTTTTTGTTTTTGTTTTTTGAGACAGAATCTTGCTTTGCTGCCAGGCTGGAGTGCAGTGGCGCCATCTCGGCTCACTACAACCTCCACCTCCCTGGTGCAAGCGATTCTCCTGCCTCAGCCTCCCAAGTAGCTGAGACTACAGGCACACACCACCATGCTCAGCTAATTTTTGTATTTTTAGTAGAGACGGGGTTTCACCATGTTGGCCAGGATGGTCTCAATCTCTTGACCTCGTGATCCACCCACCTCAGCCTCCCAAAGTGCTGAGATTACAGGCGTGAGCCACAGTACCCAGCCATATTTTTATTTTTTAACATATAGAGATTCAAATGAAATTTGTTGGGACACAGGTAAGATATTCTTTTCAAGTGCCTGCAGCTGATTCTGTTGCCCAGGCCAGGTTTGGGCAGTAAAGGTTATAACAACTTGAAATCTTATAAGTCTGTTGACTTTAACCTACCTAACACCCCCCAGTTTGTCATTCCTTACTTTCCTTACTCAGAGAAGGATTTTATTTGTAGATAATATTTCTTTGGATAAGATTTGAGAATGTTAATAAGTCAAGATTTCCTCCCAAAAGTTCTAGTTTTCAAAATCAATTTTCTGGTATCCACCTCAATTGTCCCTAACTTCCTTCCGTGGTTCTCTCTGGTGACCTTATGAAAGATGTAGTGTGTTCTTGTTCTGTCTATATTCAGCGTCATCAAGATTATTCTTAGGAAAAGGTCTAGTAAATGTGTTTATAATAAAACATTAAAGACAGATATGAATTGACATAGCAATTCTTGTCAGAATCTTTTCTTTCCAAGCGATAAAGGATTTAAGTCAAAATAATAAATCTTTCATTGCAGAATTTCAGGTACTGATGAAATTTTAATGCACCAAATGCATATGTTGTGAAGTTTTTATTTTATTCACTCATTGACTTATTTATATTTTTTAAATATATTTAATTTTAAAAGAGAGATTTCATTATTAAGTAATCCCTACATTTAAGGAAATCTTATTTTTAAAAAGTACGTATACATATTAAAAGAAAATATAGAAAGTGCTGTTCATGTATACTTGTATTTGTTCTATTTTTTAATACCTATCTGTCTATCTCTTATCTATTTTCTATCTATCTACCTCTAGAGAAACCCAGGGAAAGAAGTAACGAATTCTGTCTGAAACCAACAGAAAAGATGTAGACAGTAGGTGTGTGGTTTGAACTGAATCCTAAGGCAGCATGGTATAAATTTTAGTGTAAAACATGAATGTCTACCATTTGTTTAGTAAAATCAGGTTGGGGAAATTACTTAGTTCAGGGTAAACACTCTGGAGTCAGACTGCTGGGGTTTGAACCCAGCTTCATGACTAACTGTATAGCCTGGGGTGATTTATGTCACATCCCTGTTCCTTATTTCTTCATTTATAAAATGAGAATAAAAATAAATAGATCTGACCACATTGGTTTTGTGAGAGGATTAAATAATTAACTCTTGCAAAACATTGAGAACAGGGCTTCTATTACTATTATAAATTTCACTATAACCCAGTTTATTCTCTCTAAGATGAGAATAATAATATATGCCTTTAAGACTGATCTGAGCATCATATTGAATAATGTATGCAAAATGTCTAGCCAGTGTACCCTAAATAGTAATGTGGACTCAGAAAACGTTGTTTATTCAATGATTCACTCAAGAGGCATTAATGTAAGTTACATCTATATAGATTACCTTTTCCTTTTACATAGGTTACCTTTTGTTGATTAATTAACTTTATACAGATTAGTATTTGAGTGCTAGAAAAAGTGAGCATAGATAGCATATTTAGTGTTTTCATGTCCTAGAATTGGTTATTTTGCTTTTCATTCAAATATGTCTTTATGATTACACCAAACATTTCAAATTAGGCTATCTGAATCAGTACACCATGAATAAGTATATAAAAGTATTTCCTGTCTAATTAATAACCTTTGCAGTTTTCAGCTGAAAGATATGATGACAGAAAAATATAATTGTTCATTCAGGCTCTTTTATGTTTTTATATCAATTTTGGGATTTTTTCTAATTCTGTAAAAAAATGATGTTGGTATTTCTATAGAAATTGCATTGAATCTGTGGATTACTTTGGGCAGTATGATCATTTTAATGAGTGTAAGTTAGTACAGCTTCTATGGAAAACAGTGTGGAGATTTCTCCAAGAACTAAAAATATAACTACCATTAGATCCAGCAATCCCACTACTGAGTATCTACCCAAAGGAAAAGACATCATTATATCAAAAAGATACCTGCACTTGTATGTTTATCAAAGCACTATTCACAATAGCAAAGATATGGAATCAGCCTAAGTTTCCGTCAACAGATGACAAATAGCTGTATTAGTCAGGATTCTCTAAAGGGGCAGAACTAATAGGATAGATGAATATATGAAAGGGAGTTTATTAGGAGAATTGACTCACACGATCACAAGGTGAAGTCTCACAATAGGCCGTCTGCAAGCTGAGGAGCCAGGAAGCCAGTGCAAGTCCCAAAACTTCATCAGTAGGAAAGCCAATAGTGCAGACTTCAGTCTGTGGCTGAAGACCTGAGAGCCCCTGACAGATCACTGGTATAAGTCCGAGAGTCCAAATGCTGAAGAACTTGGAGTCTGACATTTAAGGGCAGAAAGCATCTAGCATGGGAGGAAGATGGAGGCCAGTAGACTCAGCCCTTTCAGGTTCCTCTGCCTGCTTGTATCCTAGCCATGCTGGCAGCTGATTAGATGGTGCCCACCCAGATTGAGGATGGGTCTGCCTCTCCCGTTCCACTGACTCAAATGTTAATCTCCTTTGGCAACACCCTCACAGACACACTCAGTAACAATAATTTGCATCCTTCAATCTAATCAAGTTGACACTCAATATTAACCATCACAATAGAATAAAACTGAAGATAAAGAAAATGTGGGGCTGGGCATGAGGGCTCATGCCTGTAATCCTAGCAGTTTGGGAGGCCGAGGCTGGAGGATCAATTGAGCTCACAAGTTCAAGACCAAACTAGGCAACATAGTGAGATGTAATCTCACCAAAAAAAAAAAAAAAAAAAAAAAAAAAAAAATAGCCATATATGGAGGTGCATGTTCTCTCTTGTAAGTGGGGTCTAAATAATGGGTACACTTGTACATGGAGTGTGGAATAATAGACATTGGAGACTTGGAAGGGTGGGAGCATGGGAGGGGGGTGATGAATGAGGAATTACTTAATGTATACAATGTATATTATTCAGGTGGTGGTTACACTAAAAGCCCAGTCTTCACCACTGTGGAATCTATACATGCAACAAAACTGCTCTTATACCCCTTAAATTTATACAAAATTAATGATATGGTTTGGCTGTGTCCCCACCCAAATCTCATCTTGAATTGTAGCTCCCACAATTCCCATGTGTTGTGGGAGGCACCCGGTGGGAGGTAATTGAATCACAGAGGTAGGTCTTTCCCTTGCTAGTCTTGTGATAGCAAATAAGTCTCACGAGATCTGATGCTTTTATAAAGGGGAGTTTCCCTGCACAACTTCTCTTCTCTTGTCTGCCACCATGTGAGACATGCCTTTCACTTTCCACTGTGATTGTGAGGCCTCCCCAGCCATGTGGAACTGTGAGTCCATTAAACTCTCTTTTGTACACTTTCTTTTGTAAATTGCCCAGTCTCAGGTGCAAATACATATACACACACACACTCAGAGTGAAGAGGGTCAAGCAATCAAGCAATTCTATAGCTCTCTTTAGTATGCCTTTTTCAGAATTATTTTTAGTCAGTACTCATGTCTCACATCATTAAAAATATGCATACATGTATTTATTAGCCAGGTGCGGCAGTGCATGCCTGTAGTCCCAGCTACTTGGGAGGCTGAGGCAGGAGAATTGTTTGAACCCAGGAGGCGGAGGCTGCAGTGAGCCGAGATCATGCCACTACACTCCAGCCTGGGCGACAGAGCAAGACTCCGTCTCAAAAAAAAAAAAATATATATATATCTATATATACATTGTACATACACACACATGTATTTTACGTAGCTTGAAGGGATACATAAAAGTAAAAATAAAATAAAAACCAAAAAGTAGACAAAGAAAAATTAAAGTGGCAAAATAAGAAAAAGTAAGGGGTTCCATCGATGCATGAAATTTATACTGTAGGTCAAATTATACTATAGATAAAGGTGGACCACAAAAAATGGTCCTGAGATTCCTAGCAGGCAGACCAAAAAGGAAAAGTGATCAGATTCATAAAGTCCATCAGATAAAAGCAAGCATGTCAAAAGATAGTTTTATTACAGCTCAAACTTTTAACCATCCACTTTCTGAACTCACAGACACTTTACCTAAACCTCTTTTCTGCATGCATCTCTCTTTAACTTATGTTTAGACATCTTGATCCACTAAAAAACCATGTGAACCATAAAGACAGAGGCCTTAGCATATTAATTTTTTATAACACTGTGCTTCACACAAGACAGGATTTCCATTAAATGTTTGCACAATAAATTAATTAATGACATTTTAAGATGTGTGTCAAAAGAAAGAAACCTGTCTGAGTGAACTTCACACTTTCAAAGCACACTGGCTGGGAAGACAGGCTGACAAATTGTGTTGAGAAAAATGAAGGTTATAAGTGGATCTGTGTGTATATAGGAATAATTATTATGGCAATTTATTATCATTTTCACATAAGGGAAATAGAATGGAGGGGTTGAAGAAGATAGCTTGAAAAGAAGGGAGAAACTATTCAATACAGATTCTTCATTACAAATTTTTATCAACGTCTAAATCTCAGTAGAACAACAATTTGAAGTCACTGGGCAAATGGTCTTCATTCACTTTAAAATTAATGATTATATTATTTTTAAGTTACAAGTTTCCCATTAATTTAGGTGCCTTTAAGTGTATTCCAACAATTTATAATGCTCGCTAACACATTTTATTGTATCCAAAGTTTAGAAATATCTAGTCAAATCACTGTATTTGTTATGTGGTAATCAGTATTATTTTGGTCTTTAATTCCAGAATTCTATGTAACAGTTATCTAAGTGGGGGTTACATTGGGTATTTCATGCAATTTCCTTTTTATTTGTATATTTATTCAGCAAGCACTTACTATTGCTCACAATGTGTCAGCACTGTGGGTGAGAAAGAAATATGGTACCATTAATCAAGGAACTTACAGTCGAGGGGGAGAAATAACTACAGCAGAGGAGTGCATATTTGTACCCTCCAAGGAATGGTGCAGAGTCCTCCAGGAGATGGAGATCATAAAAGAAAAAGAGCTAACTTCTCGGATTGATCTAGGTAAACATGGTGGAGGAGGTGGCATTAGATCTAGTCTTAAATAATATGTAAACTTGGGATTCCTATTAAAGGGCACATGTGGAAGTAGGGGGGTGCAAAATTGTTGGATGGAATTTAGGATGAAGCATCTTAACCTCAAACCAAAGAGCAATGGAAACAGTTGTGTAAGGGGAGGGGAAGGGAAGAGAAGAGAGTGTTAAAATCCTGATGAAAGGGATAGCAAAACTGGAGTAACACATGATGCGAATTATCGATGGAGGTGTACAGGAACGAATGCACTGCATTTCAATTTCTTTCAATACATCCAGCAGAAAAATGACAACTAGAAGTCGAAGCACATTGTCCAGAATAGGCAAATGTATAGAGACAGAAAGTAGAGTACGGGTAGCCAGAAACTGGGGCGAGGGGGAAATAGGGAGTGACTGCTGATGGATATGGTTTTTTTTTTTTGAGGTGATAAAAAATGTTCTGAAATTAGGTTGTAATGATGGTTGCATGGCTTTTGCAAGTGTTTAAGAAGTCATATATTCTCCACTTTAAAAACAGTTCCCACTTAACCTTTTCATATGTGTTTAGATACAGCTTGTTCATTGGTTGTCCTTATTTATGCTCTGTTTTGATTTAGTATTGGCCCATGTTTTATGCTTTATGTCCTCCTCAGATTAGCAATCTTGTTTTGTATCACGGTTTTGATGGTGGCCTTGCTCCAGGATACTACTTCAGGCCTTGTTGCTGTTATTTCTACTATGGATAACAAGAGCCCCATCCTAGCAGATAGGACACTGCCCTCCTGAAGCTATTCTCCACCTGGCTCCAAGCCTGAGGGGGCAGGGGAATTATGCAGATACATTCAATCAATCAGAGTCATGAAAAATCAATTAGGCAGCATTTTAGATGAGTTATAAATTGCTAAGGCTTAACTTAGGATGGGGTAGGATTGAGAATGAAAAAGAAAGGAAAGAGATCTTGTGCAAGAATGGGCAGGGGGTTGTTTCAGATTACATCTGGAATAGAGTCAGAGTAACCAAAGATAAATCACATTTTAATTCCCAAGTGACACAACTTTTTGTCACAGTTCCTTGGAATTTCTACGGGAGGGTTATATATTATGATATAACACTTCACACAGTGCTTGGTATGCAGTAAATCTAGGTAATGGTTTTGGCAAGGATTTTATGTTTATGTTTTGTTTTTACTTCTTCCCAGGAGACTCCTTCTTTCAAGTCAGTTCATTAATCATTATCATTCTCATCTACAGGAGGTAGGAATTAGTATCCTCATTTTGTAAATGAGACTACTGAAGATGAATGAGATTAAATGATTTGCCCAAGGCCTCCATGTTGGACTGTGATTTTGTAAAAATGCAGAGCAAATTCTCTTAGTTCTACATAGGAGACGGGAGATCACAGGGGGTTGATAGAATCTAGAGGGGGCAAAATGGAGATGAGAACTTAGGAGTAGAAATGGAAACAATGAAGATGCCAAGAAAGGCAAAGTCAAGACAGGTGAGAGCAAGATCTAGCTTTGGGGATTTGGATTGGCAGGGCCAATCCTGCAAACCAGCTCAGCCAAAAGAAGGGCAAGGCACCTTCATTATGTGTCAATGTTTTGGAGTTTGAATGGGGAAATTGGAGAGTCCCTGGGAACCTAAGCAACCCAGGAAGAAGAGGGCCAACTATAGCAGATCTCATGGAAAAAGTATTTATGGAAGTATGTTTTTTACCTACTGCCATTGTGAATCGTCTGGCAGTTTCATCATGAGGTACAGAGCAGCAGGAAGGCTACTCAGAATCAATCTCACTTCTAGTTTGAAGACTCTTGTATGTCCTGATGAGTTGACTTTCATAGAAGAACAGCCTGCAGATAATAATGGGTTACAATAAACTTACTGCTCCTCAAAGAACCAGCAACTAGTTTGTCCTAAAAGCAATCTTCCCTTCTGATAAGTCCCAATGCCATGTAACCATTGGATACTTATCATTTATTATATAATGAGTTACCTTTTCATATATTTATGCTATCTCTCTAACTTGACTATATATTCTACCAAGATAGAAGTAAATATTACTTTCTTATTTTCCTGTGGATGTAAATTTATACATTGTACCCATTTAATCAAATACTTGACTGATTGGATGCCTGCATCAAATGCAGACATAACTCCCGCCAAAATGGGCTTTGTAGGGGCCTATGCGGCAAAGATTAGGGTTCCTGGGAAGCCAATTCTGAGATGAAATTAAGAGCTCATTATGTTAATTAAGGTGCATCCTTGGAATCAACGCCTCTCGAGATAGGGAAAAGAAGCAGACAGGGCAGAGAAAGAAGTTGAGCTTCCACGGAGACCCATCACAGCTTCAGTGACTCTCATAGAGATTTCAAGAGCTAGAATGACCCTTCAGCATTTTCTCAAGTTGATTTGCAATAAACAGGCCCTTACACTTCCTCCTTGATCAGTTTTTGGATGTGGGCTGCCTGTAAAGGGGTGTGTCCTTGGACAAGGCGGCTCTCTGTAACAGGCAATCCTTGGAAGGGCAGCCAGCTTATGGGCATCTGCCAACAGCTGAAGAGCAACAAGTTCTTCAGTGAAGGAAGGCCTGGCCAGTGCAGCACCGGGCTCATTTATATTAGGTAACTCCAGATAAATGTAAGTGCATTTCTTAGAGGTGGGATGAGGTACTTTGAAGTACCTCACTGAGTTTAATGGCGAAGGTATTGATACCCACAGTTATATTCATTATTTCTGGTTGAGTTCAATTACACTGAATTTGAGAAGGCAGTTTGAAAATTTACTGTCAGTAACTACCAAAAAAAAAAAAAGAAAAAGAAAGAGCAGAGCATTGTCTTTGCTATTATGCTGGGACACTTTCAGAGTAAGTTCCCAAGATACAGGGTCCAAAAAAAATATTGATGTGGTACTCAATTGTAATTCTTTGTAGTCTCTTTCTAAGAGAACTTCAGCTGCATGTTGGATGGAAAACAATATGAAACAAAGGAGAGAGAGGAGAAACACAGTTTGTTAATATTCTCTGCTAGATTCTGCAGAGGAATCAGTTTATTTTGCAGATGCAACTAGCTTAAGTTATGTAGCTAGAAGTCATGTATCTAGAAAGCTGACTTGCACACTTAAAGCTAATGAAGAGAAATGCAGGTTTTCCAGGGTAGGTTCTTGGCACTTCTCTGCAAATAGGTAAAAGGGAATGGCAGATATTCAAGCTTAGGGAGCAAGCAGCAAGGACAGAGCCTTCCCCCGCTCTGTGTGTTGAAGTCAGCAGATAGCACACCTGCTGCTGCGTGAGTTCCTTCTGCCAAGCAGAGCAGCACAGCTGCAAAACACTGCTTCTGGCTCTGAGCTTTGCCTGTCTTCAGGGATGGAGCCCCTCCCAAGGCAAGTTCAACTGGGTTCTTTGGCAGCCGAAGTCTACACGGACCCTGCAGGGAGCAGTGGAGAAAAGTGAATTTGACATGCTTGGAAATATTTAGATCTTGGATGTAAACTTCAAGGAAAATATTTACTCTGTTTGTTTTAATACCACAGAGGTTTGGATCCCGGGAATCTTCAGGCGAGTACAAAAGGCTCTTGCCAAGGCACCAATTTAACAATTTGGTCAGTGACAAAAGGGCATCCTGTTTAACTAGTCTGAATTTAAATAGCATGTTTCCAATGTATTAGCATGTCTGTCTCATCTGTTTACAGAACTGTTTTCTTTAACCCCTGAATTTTGTGTTTGGCTTATGAATTTGCACAGAATCAAATACTGTTTTTTAATAGAAAGCAAGCAAAAAAGCAGGTCATCACATAGTTGAAAGAGTTGCTATCCGAGCATTGATAATAAACTTCCCACGATTACTTGACCATTCAGAGTGACCAGATCCTCATAGAAGGCTACAAGCTCTCTTTACTAATGGCTCTTGGTGAAAAATTCCTTACTGTCTCTTTGCTGGTGCTGAGAAATACTGCAGAATGCTAAAGGACTGTCCAATTATATTTTTGGCAAGTGAATTATGATAAAAGAGAAGCCTTTTGTAAATGTGACTTGAAAAGTGGCATATTTTGTGTCCTCTCTTTGTGTTTTATGCAGAATCCCTACTGCAGGGCACAACATTCAGGACTGACACTGATTTCCCTTTAGTTTTCTGTTTTTGTTAGTCTGCAGCAGAGTGGGAAATACTTACTGTAAAGGGAAGTCTTAAGAAAACATATCAGTTATGTGCACAATATGTGTACATATATGGAGGAAAAATAGTCAAAAAAATGAATCCGGCATCACAATTCTCTCTCTAAGGGCCTATAAGGGATGAACCAGGACTCCTTCCTGCCTCTGGATAGCACATCAGGCAGAGAAAATGTTAACCATTTTTCAGCTCTCAGAAAAGTAGATTTCATGATGTCATACAATGTCCTATTCCACTGTTGGATTGCTTCCCCACTTTGGCAATTAAAAATAATTACACTTTTTTTTTTTTTGCTATATTGCCAAGCCTACTTCTCCTATACAATTGTTTTTAGACATGGCGAATGAACAGCTGCTTTTCAATTATTGGACACAGTTGTATTTCAATTCTCTTTTAACAGCTGTGAAACAGAATTCCTATTCAGAATTTTATAACAGTAAACCACACAAAAAGACTACTGTTGTCTCTCTGCTAATGGAGATTTTGTGTCCCACTTCTTTTTCAGTACCATCTCCCGGATGCTGTCTATTATCTCTTCCATCTTTGCTTGATTGTTACTACCATGTGTATGATTCCAACCAAGTCTGGTGTCTGCTGATTAAACTTTCTTTACAATACCTTGGTCAATTTTTCCCTCCATCAGAAGAGAAAGTTATCCCACTTCTCCTAACCAGGTGACAATTAAGTGAAGAAAGAATTTTAATACCTAAATGGTCATTCTGTCACTACCCACTATTGTCACATTTCTTCTTAGTTGGATATCAGTCATAAGAACAATTAGAGTGGGAAAAAGTCAAACATGTAAAAATTTATATTTGCTAATAAACTAATTTGCATGGGAGCCATTAGAGAAATATAGACTCATCTGCTTTACAGCAGCTTAGAACAGAGAGAGACCTACCAGGCCAGTTAGTATAACTCTAATGCCTTTGATCTTGGAGAAAGGAAAACAAGCTAGAGTGGTTAAGTGTTTTTTCTGTTTTCAGATAACTCATCTCTGTTGTAGCTTAGATATCCTAGAGCTCAATTCCCCAGTTTTAGTAGCTTCCTTATTCTGTTTTTTGGTGGTTTTTTGTTTGTTTGTTTGTTTGTTTGTTTGATGGAGTCTCGCTCTTGTTGCCCAGGCTGAGGCTGGAGTGCAATGGCTCATCTCAGCTCACTGCAACCTCTGCCTCCTGGGTTCAAGTGATTCTCCTGCCTCACCCTCCCGAGTAGCCGGGATTACAGGCAAGTGCCACCACTCCTGGCTAATTTTTTTTTTTTTTTTTTTTTTAAGTAGAGACGGGGGTTTCTCCATGTTGGTCAGGCTTGTCTCAAACTCCCAACCTCAGGTGATCCACATGCCTCGGCCTCCCGAAGTGCTGGGATTACAAGCGTGAGCCACTGCGCCCAGCCATCTTCCTTACTCTTTAACAAATGGTAATCTAAAATCAGAGATAGCATGGTTCTGAAACATTGGAAGGTAAACTAAGAGAACTATATGTTGCCATTCAGCTGTAATAATAATTCTCCTAGTCTCTAGGCCAGACTGCATTTCCATCTGGTAGAGATTTATGCATTAACTATAATACTTGATTTCCCCCTGAAGTTCAAATCTCTTTGGGAGGTATTAATTTTATCTTATTTAGGCATTTATACAGAGTATGAACTAACAATCTGAGAGTATGTTTTGATAGGCTGAAAGGAGGAGATCCATGAGGGATTTATACAATGCCATTTAATTTAAACTTATAAATATAATGTTAATGGCTGTGTATTAGTTTTCTATTGCTGCCGTAGCAAATTACCACAAACTTAGAGGCTTAAATAATACAAATTTATTATCTTCTTGCTCTTAGGTTAGATGTCTGGAGTGTTTTTCATTGGACCAAAATCAAGGTGTTGGCTGGGCTACCTTCCCTTCTGGAGACTCTAAGGGAGAATCTATTTCCTTGTCTTTTCCAGATCCTAGAGGCTACCTGCATTCCTTGGCTTTTATCCCCCATCTTCCATCTTTGGAGCCAGCAACAGTGAGTTGAGTCCTGATATGGCATCACTGTGATCTCTTCTACTGCTCCTTCTTCCACTTTTAAGGACCGTGTAATTATATTGAGCCTATGTGGATAACCCAGGATAACCCCTCTCTTCTAAGATCAGCTGTCAAGCAACCTAAATTCCATTACAACCTTAATTTCCCCCATTCAGCCATATAACTTAATATATTTACAAGTTCCAAAGATGAGGAAATGGACATCTTTGAGGGTGTGTCATCATTCTGCTTAACACAGAGTGTAAGACAAAAGCTACAAATATCAATGGCTTAACTAAATAATAAGTTTATCTCTTATTCACATTGGGAGTTTCTGGTAGAGCAATCCTCTAAGTGACTATTCAGGGACTCAGGCTCCTTTCATCTTCTGCATCTGCCTTCCTACTGAGCTTGAAAGCCTTCCCTGTTCGGTTAATACATGAAGAAATAGAGAGAGGCTTTTGTGTGTGTGGTTTTATGCACCAGGCTTGGAGGCAGTGAAAATTATTTCTACCTTTATTTTCATTGACAATACTCAGTTATGTGGCTATACCTAAGTACAGTGGAAGTTAGGAAATATAGTCTATCTATGTGCTTGGGACATGAAGAAAATACATTTGATGAAGAGCCAGTCAGTCTGTGCCAATTCTGTCCATTTGTTCACCAAACATCTATTCCATTTTTTCCTGCCACACATGGAACACAAGTGTCCTTTCTGAAGGTGGAAAACTAAAGGCCCCAACAAGTCATTGCACAAAACTTTAAGTCCAGCATCCTTGAGTGATGCTCATCTCTCTAGACCAGAATTGAAGTGGCTTCTTTGAACCTACAAATGATATATATTTACACACACACACACACACACACACACACACACACACACAAACACACATGCATACATATACCATGATACCATGCAGGGACAATACATAGATACAGGAAAACATTTTAGATATCTGTTTGGTAAAGGAAAAAATGAGAGGCATGCAGCTGTTGTTGAACCATAGCAATTTTGAAATCATGCTAGGCACATATTAAGGGTCCTATTATTTGGCTGGGAAAAAATCTTTCATTATTCCTAAATTATGCTCCCTAGAATCTCCTTTCTTCACTGTTCTCCATGGTTACTGATTCCAGCCTCTGAGAGACTCTTCTTTATCTATCTTTCCCATGACCTTCAGGAAGTGGGAGTTGGAGATTGTTTGGTGCTGATAAAAGTTGGGGAACCCAGCACTAATCTTAAAGCTTAAGAAGTCAATACTTTTAGTCCATGCTCATAGAATCCTTAGGGAAACAATTTTCCCCAAACTAACAGACATTTAAATTGTCTTGTTTCTAGTCAATTCCATGTGCCAATAACTACATGTGAAGTTTTCTCCTTGTGATAATTCTCATGACTGATTTATTTTTTGCTTCCTCACCTACACCCTTCTAAGCCACTCCCAACCTCCCTGAAGCTATCTGAAATAATATTTTTGAATACTGTTTCCTTAGTCGAATCTTTATATTAAATTGTCTGTTTTTTACCAATAATTTTATTTGATTGTTGTCATTCAGAGCCTTTTTCAATTTATCTTAATTAGATTGCAGAAGCACTCAGGTTTATTAACTCTAAAAGTTATTGATCTCTGGATACATATCCACTTCAATTTCTGCTTCAAAATAAGTCTATTTTTGTCTGTACTCATCTCTTTCTTGTAATATATTGCTAAGAAAAGCCAATAGTAGCAAATAGGCACTGTTACTCTCATATCAATCTCTTGTCCTCACATCCAAAAACTACAAGCTTACAGGCTTATGAGGTGTGTTGTGTCTTTCTATTTAATGTATGAAGTGGTTTTACCATATGTTTTGCCATGAAACAACATGACCTGGACCTTCATTGTTCCAGCCTCATCTATCAGCCTCCATGAGGCTATCTGAAATAATATTTGTGAATACTTATTTCCTTAATCTGATCTTTATCCTAAGGCTGCATTATAGATTCTCAGATCTTTCCCTTTTCAGGGACAAAAGGAAAAAAACAACAAGGATCACTTGTGGGATATTGTGATAAAATGGGCCTGAAATTGATTAACATCTTTTCTGCCCACATTCTGTTGGTCACAATTAAGTCATATGGCCATATTTAATTGCAAAGTGTGATAGAAAATGTATTTGTGTGTGTGTGTGTGTGTGTGTGAGTGTGTGCCCGGTGGGAAATGGCAATGGATTTTAGGGCATATGTGCAGTCTCTGTCACACCAAAAAGCACAACACTAAGTATATGGGTATGCTTAGACAGTATTGCTTAGAGCATTATGAACTGTTATTGATAGTTATTGGACATTTAACAGCAAGAGATCTGTATGATATCAATGTGCAGACGATATAAAAATCTTGAGGCATTCCAACTATCATACACTAATCAGAGGCAATTCATTTACTTAAGCTCATTATTGGCTACCTATTACGTATTGGACTTTACGTTATGTACTATGCAAATAAAAAGCACAGGATATATCTGTAACCTCAAAAAGCTCTCAGTATTCCAGAAGAGGCAAACATACACACAAGTAACTAAAACACTTTTTTTTTTGCAGTTATAAACATTATATAGGAGCACAGAAGAGGGAACTACTATGTCCTAGTCTTATTTTTAAAAAAAAGAAAACAGAGACAGCAAGAAAATAGCAACTATTAAGAATGCTGTGGTTTGTTTTTGTTTTTGTTTGGTTTTACTATGTAAATGAAGTATCTCATCAAATAAGGAATACTTTATGAGCAGGGAGTTATCAAAATGCTGAACATGGCTGGGTGCAGTGGCTCACGTCTGTAATCTCAGCACTTTGGGAGGCCGAGGCGGGCGGTGACCTGAGGTCAGGAGTTCGAGACCAGCCTGGCCAACATGGTGAAACCCTGTCTCTACTAAAAAATACAAAATTTAGACAGGCATGATGGCAGGCGCCTGTAATCCCAGCTACTCGGGAGGCTGAGGCAGGAGAATCGCTTGAACCTGGGAGGTGGAGGTTGCAGTGAGCCGAGATCGCACCATTGTGCTCCAGCCTGGGAAACAAGAGTGAGACTTCCTCTCAAAAAAAAAAAAAAAAAAAAGTGCTGAATATGCTGCCCTGAAGAAGCAAAACCCAAAGGTGTTCAAAAAGGTCAGTGGTTTGTCTAATTCAATGTTTTGGGGAAGAGATCTTGAAATCTTAAAATCCAGAACAATATTTAAAGTAAGAAAAGAAGCAAAGCCATTTTTTCCTCTTTGGTGGTTGTTATTGTTGACGTTGAAGAGTAACTGGAAAGAATAAGTTAAATGGTCAAAAGTTTGTTTTTGAGATGCCTGCAGTATGGCACTTGGGCAACCTCCCATGATGCTAGATCTGTGTTGGGTCTGACGAAGGCAGACATTCATTAAGCCTCTCACCACCAGCGGTTGGATCCCATCCACTTCATGCAAGTAGACAACCACAAATATTTTATTCCGTATATCAGTACCAGAAGCTAGGAGCATGGAATGCACACAGTATGCTTTGAACCTCATAATTGTTCCTTGTAATAATAAATTTTTACATTTGAACCTGTGAGTTATCAAGGAAAAAAAAACAAAAAGCCACTTTGGTTAAGGGATAGACTTAAAATAACAGGAATTATGGAAATGGAAAAATACCACTTTTCTTTGTTGGCCCAAGGATTTATGTGTGGGGAAAAAATGATTCAGAGGTGATGGCCTTTCTTGGACATTAACAAACGGTAGAGGGGTTTGCGTCCCTGACAATGGATGGTTTGTAAAATCTAATGGTGGTGGAGGTGGGAGGAAGAGGGTGGATGTGGCAGAAAAAGAGAGACTGAGTTTAGGCAGTTCTATACTTATAAAGGGAGAAATTGTTTGGATTTTTTTTTCTTTTTTGGAAAGAAAATCTATTGTTAAAAGTCACTTCAGCCTTTGCTAGAGAGTGAGAATAATTGGGCTTTAAAATATTAATAGAATATGAATATTGATGAAAAGTGAAATATCCTACAAACAACAGGCTTTTTCCAGCCAATTTGTTATACTCAACTCATGCTGATCGGATTCTGAGCTTTATACAAATAAATTTTAGATGGAAAAGAAATAAAACATTTAAACATTAGAAATCTCATGACAAAAGAATAGATAAACAAATAGACATTTCTTTCCTAAGAGTTGAAATTAAAGAAAAAATTGACAGTTGAAATTTCAATACATTAAAAAATTTCTAATGTAAAAACATTATTTTCTGTTGAAAGGCAAACCACATATTACACTGATAGTTACATTAAATAGGGGATTGAGTTCATCTCTTAATGTCTCATGCAAATTTATAAGAAAATAATTAGCATAATTAACAATAATTTATTGGTCGCTGTTATAGTAAATGTATAAATGAGCAAATAAAGATAGCAGATATGCTAATGGAAACTGTTTAATTATGCTAATAATAAGAAAGTATCATAAATTAAGATCCTATTTCACATGTTAAATTATGGTAAACACAGAAAGAGAATGTTTAAAGCTAGCAAGAGTATCATCGGACTGATTATCCTTCATTGATAATGATATTATACATTGGTAAAACTATTTTAGGATGCAACTTGAAAATGTGTGTATTTGTTGATTGAATAAGCTGAATTTAGTGGGTGAAATTGTGAAATGATTGTATTTTTCTTCTGCAACAGCCTGTTAAATTTCGTGTTGAATTTTCCATCCTTGCCCCTGGACAAAAACTTCTGATAAATTAATCGTTAGGTTACCAGTGCAGCTGATGTACAAAAGCCTAGTCAAACTTAAGAAACAAAACAAAACCACAAAATCTTTTATTGTCTCATCCTCTTTTAAGCTTCTCCCCTGGACCCCTGATGTGGGACTTGGAAAATTACAGTAAGGAAAGTAGATACTTCATTATTTTTACACTTTATTCTTTCATCTTCCCTTACTCAAGATGTTATTTCTTGACCCCGTCTTGGTGATGTTGGGTAGATAAGAGAAACCAGGGTTGAAAAGTTATTTGTCAATCAACACAGTTGTAATCTGGAACCAGACAGATACCTAAATGCTGTCTTCCTACTGAGGATATTTTGTAGGTTCTTCGAAAAAGCCAGTGAAAACAATCTACTATATTATTCACTGTCTCTGGCAGTGCCCCAACTAGCTGGCTATGAATGACATCTACCTGAACCCCTGCTTCTTGGGTAATCTTCCTATAGCCTCTTAGTGCTGTTGTCTGTTAGCCCTTGCAGGTAAGCCACATGTTGGGATCCTTTCCAGGTAATTCACGCCTCGCTACCCTCTGTAGGGTCCACACTGCCTCCACTTTTTCTCCGTGTTCAGCCATCAGGACTATTTCCAGCCAATCTCCTGTCTTTAAATTTTGCAGGCAAGAGCTGGCCTCTTTGTTTTCCAAATCCCTCACATATCAACATCTAAATTCCCTCACTTGGCCTGAGGTTAGTTAAGAAAGTATGAAGGAAGGAAAGAGAAATGCTGAATAATGCTGACAATTGTTCCAATAACGAATTGATCAATTCTGCTAATGAATGCTTACCTTTTGTTGTATAAGGGAAGGAAGGTGATGGACTAAGAGCAGCTGAATCTGTTTTGGGAAAGCCCTTTTGCAGCTCACATTTAAAAGATCAGGCATCTCTCTTCAGAAGGTACAGTAATTGTCACATACACTTTTGAGCTTTGAAATCCTAGCCCAAACTGAGACAATGGAAAAGTCCCATTTAGATGGTACACATTTTAAAAAATCTTCAGAATTTCCAAACCTTTTAGCCTCTAGGGGAAGAAAACACAAACAACTAGATTATGTAAAAGCTCGGTGCATTAAGACAGTAATTACAGTGTTAATTTGAAAACTATAAAATTTGAAAATGGGAATTTGAAAGTAATCCAATATCTCATAATAGGAGAATAGTTAAGAAAGGACATATCTAAATTAAAGAAAACCAACCTGCTAAAATAACAAGCTATGTTCTTGTGCAGGAAAATATAACATTGAGTTGGAAAAATAGGACATAAAATTGTATTTACACTATGTTTATAACTACGTAAGGTACATATTTAAGAGATTTGGGTCAGGAAATCAAACAACTAGTTGTCTGTCACAGCCCTGGAACTTGGTAGCTCGGTAACCTTAAGGACATTATTTAAAGTCTCTAACTTATCTCTCTAAAAAGAAGATAATACTTTCTGCTGTTTTCATGAGACTTACATGTGCTAAAGCATTGCCTGGCACTTAGTAATTAATTAAAAAGCTCTACTAAAAGACTGAAAAGGACACACAAAAATGAAAATAGAAGTGATGTTAAAATGATTTAAAATCTCTTTTACATTATTTGTAATCTTCCAATAATGCTGTTATATTACCTCCATAATTAAAAGCAAACTAAAAAAGCTGAACAGTAGGGGGACAATATATTGGTGACACCAACCCACAAACATGTAGGACATCTAAACAGGAGGTTGCACCAAATTGAGGCTTCCTCATATATCACAGACAAAGTTGTTTTCCCAAGATATTGTGTTAACCAATCAATTCAATGCTCATTCCAATCAATTGGCATGTTCTAGTAACCTTTGCATCATCTGGGTATCATTGGAATAGATTTTAGACATATATTACAGCAGTTCACTTTGCTTTCTTTGTAGTCCATTTCTGTCAAGGTACAAATCCCAAATAAAATATTTCAGAAACAAACCAGGGCTATTATCCAGTTTATGAGCATTTAGATAAAAAGGGAAAAATCACAACCCCCTGCAGTAGGCTTAATTCAAACAAGAGAATATATCTTGCAAACCGTTCAATAATTTTTATTACAGTTTTTGATGTGCTCTTATTATCTAGACTATAATCTGCAAATGAATTGGGTATTAAAGTAAATGACTGTTGAAAGTTTGCAAATAAACTCTCTCCCTATATATTATCACTCTTTTATTTGCTCTTATTTGGACTAATAAAGATGAAAACATTATGTATCTGATTTCAAACCAATAAGGGAGCCAAATAGAACTTTAAAAAATGATGTAGAGGTTGAAAATTTAAAAGTGCTTCCTTTAGTTGGTTTTGGACAAGAACCTTGACCATATCCAAGAAATATATAATTGATTCACCTAAGTTTGTTTCTTAAAGACTAAGTAAAACTATCATTTACATATGTATTTCTCATACGGCTTTATGCTGTTGCTTCTCATGATAACTTAATTTTTAAAATCCATATTCTGAGATTTGAGGTGAAATCTGAACAGGTGCAACTACATGTCTTTCTTTATAGTTACACGTGGATAAACAACTAAAAATAAACCCCAAAATAAAAACATTTTAAACACAATATTGGAGGATTTTCTTCCGTTAACTCTTTATTACTTAAAAGATGGTGAATTTTGTCTGGAACTTTGTGGTCAACTATTTTAAAATGAACATAGACTTGGGGGTAGTAGGTCGTTGATATTTCTGATTTTTAAAAATTTGAGTTCAGTAGTGTATCAATCAAATTGTTGCTAGAAAACATTAAGATGTGAGTGTCATACAACTATAAGCATTGATTTCTGAGTTATGGCAGCTGGGTGGGAAGGGTACATCTTGGCTGAGATCAGCTGGTCTTCGGTTCTAGCCACGTATTCAGATCGGTTTTGCTCCAAGTGTTCTCAGCTTTTGAGACTAGTAGACTGGATGGGCAATGTTCTCATGATGTGGGATGAAAGGTCCCAAATACGATGAGAGAAAAAAAAAGTATACTACTTAAGGCCTAGGCCTGGAATGTAGGCCATTCCCACCCCATTATTGTAAGTTACATGCCCAAGTGTTGTTAATGCCTATTCCTCTCTGAGAGATGAGAAAGAATGGAGTGACCATTCCTGAATAACAATTTAATCTCACACAAGTGATACATATTGTACTTCATGTTCCTACAATGTTGTCATAAATGCTTCCATCCAATGACTAAATTCTCCCCCTTCTTTTCTCTTTAATGTCTCTTCCTACTTCTCTAGTTTCTTGGGTTATGAATGCCACATATCTCCCTTAAACTATTCTAATGATCTCCTTCTCTGTGCTTTCATGGACTTAACCTTCATCTTCTAAAATACTGTCATTGTTAACTCTGTAATGTAAAATTGGGGCATATTATTCTATTCCTCATAATTCAGTGACTCCTTATCATAATAGGTGGGCAAATTTTCTTGAGGTGGAATAGGTGACCTGGTCAAACTAACTTACACCTGGAAAAATGACTAAAAAGTAACCCCCCAAATAAAAACTTATTAAATATAATATTTGAGAATTTTCTTCTGTTAATTCTTTATTACTTAAAAGGCTGTGAATTTTGTCTGGAACCTTGTGGTCAACTATTTTAAAATGAACATAGAGTTGGGGGTATTAGGTTATTGACATTTCAGATTTTTAGGAATTAGAGTTCAGTGGTGTATTAGTTTGTTTTCATACTGCTATAAAAAACTGCCTAAGACTGGGTAATTTACATAGGAAGAGAGGTTTAATTGACTCATAGCATGGCTGGAAGGCCTCAGAAAACTTACAATCATGGCGGAAGGTGAAGAGGAAGCAAAGCACCTTCTTTACAAAGCGGAAGGAAGGAGAAGTGCTGAGCAAAGGTGGAAGAGCCCCTTATAAAACCATCAGATCATGTGAGAACTCACCATCATGAGAACAACATGGGGGAAGCTAACCCCATGATTCAATTATCTCCACCTGGTCTTTCCCTTGATACGTGGGGATTATGGGGATTACAATTCAAGATGAGATTTTGGGTGCAGACACAGCCAAACCGTATCAAGTGGTGTATCAATGAAGTTTTGCCAGAAAACAGTAAGATCTGAGTATCATATCATACAACTATAAGCGTTGATTTCTAATTTATGGCAGCTGGGTTAGAGCTTCTGCTCTAATTTCTGCATTACATTTTAGGCATCCAGAATCCTCTCATGATTTCATACACCTTGATGCCCCTGTCTCTGCAATGTTATCTATCTGTAGTGTCTTCTTCCAATGGTCCATGAGTCAAAGTACTCCTGATCCTCAATTCTACCTCTTGTCTGAAATTGAACCAGTCAGGAGACACTAGGTTAGGAAGCAAATGACAGTGGCTTATAACCACAAACATGTATTTCTTGCTTACCCTACATCCCCATTGCTGACTGGTTTTAGAACTCTTCATTTCAGGACCCAGACTAATGGAGTAAATCTTATCTGTTTATTTCACCATAGGGAAAATAAACATAGTGAAGCATGTTTTAGCTCTTAAAACTTGTGTTTGCCACTACCACGCTCATATTTCATTGGCTAAGGCAAGTCACATATACATGTCAGAGTTCAACAGGATGAAGGTGTAAAACTCTTCCTCAAGAGAGAAGGACATCTCAATGTGAGGCAGTAAATATTTTGAAGAGTATCAAAATCTACCACAGAAGTGGCCCTTTTGTCTTCCTGTTAAAGATTTCTTTTACTATGTTGCAACAATAATTAATATAACTATCACTTGCTGAAATGATATCTATCTATTTTTATTGATATCTGTATATCTTTATTGATCACTCAGTTCATTGAGTACTTTTTCTACTTCCCACATAACTTCAGGCAAAAGAATTACTAATATTTTTACTACAACATAATGAATTCCCTCTTTCTCTAGTTTCCAACATTTACTTCCTTTACCTGTGAGCCCTCACCTGTAGCTTTAGGAAAAACCACAAGGCTTCTATTGACGATGTGTTCAAGGCACTACAGACTGTCACTAACACTTTCCTCAAAGCCCATTGCTCAGTTCTAAAGCCACTTCCACATTGTGGGTTGGTATTTTGCCACCATCTCACTGTTAATATTAACATATGATAGATACATATTGCTCTGTAACAAATTACTACAAAACTTAGCAGCTTAAAACAACAAACATTTATTATTATCAGTTTCTGAGGGTCAGGAATCCAAGAGTGGATTAGCTGGCTGCTTCTAGCTCAACATCTCTTGTGAGGTTGCATTCAAGTTGTTACCGGGCTGCGGTCATCCGAAGGCTTGACTGGGGCTGGGAGATCAGCTTTCAGTATCACTCATGGGGTTGTTGGAAGGCCTCAGTTTCTGCTGAGTGTTATCCAGAGGCTCCAGTTCCTCACCACATGGGTCTCCCCACAGTGCTGCTTGAGTGTTCCTCAAGACCTGGCAGCTGGTTTCTCCCAGGATGAGAAATCTGAGAGAGAGGTCCAAGAGGGAAGCTTCAGCCTTTTCTAACTTAATGTCAGAAGTACCAGGCATCAATTCTGCCATATTCTGTTGGTCACACAAACTGTGATACAGTATGTGGAAGGACTATACAATATTAGGAGATAAGGATCATTGGGAGAATGATTTGGTAGGCTGGCTTTGACAAATAGTATTTTTTTCAATCTTGAAAATCCAGAGCTGTCAGAGAAGCAAAAATGACTTCAATGTGACTAGTTTAGTTGACTATTTATATAGTTATTTAAAAAAATCTCTTTTACCTGTGTGCTAGCCCCTGTGATAGCTGCTGGTCATGTAGAAATGAAAATGTTTCTTTCTTTGAGGAGATTACAAACTATTAGGGAAATAAACATACACAGTTATGTATCACACAATTTTGTTTCATCAACAATAAACTGCATATACAACAGTGACCCTGTAAGATTACAATAGTGCATTTTTACTGTACTTTTTCTATGTTTAGATACACGAATACTTACCACAGTGTTACAATTGCCTACAGTTTTAAGAACAGTAACATGCTATACAGGTTTATAGCCTAGAAGCAATAGGCTAAACCATATAGTCTAGGGGTGTGGTAGGCTATGCAATCTGGGTTTTTTGTGAGTACACACTATGATGTTTAGATAACATCATCGCCTAATGATACATTTCTCAGAATGTATCCTCGTCATAAAGGGATGCACCACTGTGCAGAAGTTAAAAATTACTTTATACATTAATTGCTGTAATAGAGTACCTACATATCATAAAGAGAGTCAAAATTACAAGTGGTTAAAGACTTTGACTTTTGTGGTCAGATCACAGAATTTTGATTCCAAGCTTCACCATTTATTAGTTGTAGTACCTTTAGCAAATTACTTTACCTTTTGTGACTCAATTTTTTCATTCACTAATACAGAAAATAATAGTGTTTTCCCATAGGGTTTATACAAATTTTAAATGACTTCTACACAGATAGATATATACGGAGGTAGGTAGATAGATGAC